>NC_065877.1:24529859-24832889 GCF_933775445.1 Argentina anserina
AACACTAAACCTAATACCATAGTTCTAGCTATTACTGGCAATTTTTGTGACTATTTCAATATATGTGGGTTTGCGTCCACTATATTAGGTCATGTATGTCTTTCCTGCTATGCACATCAGATTATGAGTTTGTTTTCTTTGAAATAGATGGATGAGTGTGTGAAATACAACCAGCCAATAACCAATCACTAAACCAAGAAGCCAAATATGGATTTAGAAGATGAGATGAGATAAATATCGATAATGGACCTAGTATCAGTCAGCGGTTTTATGGGTTTCTCAATCAAGGAAAAATGATATCAGTTAAAGAAGAAGATACTAATGCAAGATTAAGATGATACCTCAAACGGCTCTATATATGGATGCTCAAAGCTGTTAAATCACAGGGGTCAACAATGGTTTGTTTAAGAAGTGAGCCTCAAGATTCGCAATAACAAGGTCAGCCATTGCATTGCAAGTTTCGGTAGTATCACTTCCTGCATGAGGCAAGAGCACCACATTTTCAAGCCCAAACAACTGCTCTGGTACTTCCAGTTCATTCTGATACACATCAAGACCAGCTCCAGCTAATCGGCCTTCTGGAAGTGCAGATAACAACTCTGGCTCATCAACATGATGACCCCTCCCAATGTTAATTAGAACACCTTTTGGCCCCAACTCATCAATGACTTCACGATTTATAATATGGCGGGTGTCTTCAGTAAGTGAACATGCAACAACAGTCGGATAATACTTGTACTTAAATTCCGGTTTCTCTGTTCTGGAAAAGTAGGCAATGGAGCAGCTAAAAGTCTCAGCTCTCTTGGCAACTGCTTTGCCTATTCTTCCCAGACTGAGGATACCAACTGTTTTTCCAGTGAACTGAAATAAAAAGATATTACAAAAAAGGGTGACAATCAATACCAGGATGACTAAAAGGTAAACAACAAAATAGGAAAACGTATTCTTCTCTTCTGTCAAAGATGAAATCAAAATTTCATATTAAACCTACAACTATATCCAATTCATAAAGTTTTATTAGAACATTTTCCACTGGCGGACATGTCAATTTTGCTAGTAATTGGAAACTATCAATAAACCATACTGATACCTATCAGAAATATATATATGGCTTCTCGGCTGCAGACATCCGCACCGTCCGTACGGGGCGGATTCGGTGATTCGGCAACCGGCAACGCTCAACGACGGCGCCGACCAGCACAACTGCACTCCCCTCCTCCCGGCACTTCTGTCTGTGCCAGCCGGAGCTGCAGTGCCGGTGTGGGCTGGCCGGCACCGTGCGGAGATTTCGAGATTCCAGCCAGCGCTGCAGCTCCGGCCGGCATAGACAGGAGCGCCGGGGGAGGGGAGTGCGGCTGTGCTGGTCGGCACCGTCGTTGTGCGTCGCCGGTGGCCGGAATTGCCGAATCCGCACCGTACGGACAGTGCGGACGTCCACAGCTGAGAATTTCCATATATATATATATATATATATCACAACAAAATTGCCATAAATTTTTTTTGAGCTTCCAGAAATGGTAATCTTAAAGACTTTCCATCCCATGGTTCCATTTGATTGACATGAAAATATAGAACAAAAGCAGCTAAACGAAAAGCTCCAAAGGCTAAATCCAACAGTGCAGCATTTTTCTACATGAAACGTGGAAATGCAGAAGCAGTTTCTTACAAACTATTGAGCACTAAAAACTTCACAACAGTAGCAATGACACAAAACAGACACAGATATATACCATAATTAGAGAACTGCCCAGTTCAACCAAAATCAATTCACCTTTGCACAGAAGACAAAGAATGAAGCACCAACCCTACCATGTGATTTCAACTTTTCAAGAACTTGAGTAACACTTAATCTACTTTACATTCTCCTTTTCATACACTACACAAATCGATGCAAATTCAACTTCAAAGTGCCAAAGTCCAAACAGACAAAGATTTCCTTACACAAAGAAATGCACATCATACATCCCTATATCTACCAACACAAACTATCCTCGATATTTCTTGCGGCCTGGATTCATATCATATACATCAAAAGTTCGAAAAATTTATGGACAAAAATCAAAAGCCTAAAGAACACACACATTGGTATGAGCAATGCAGAGATCTTCAGTGAGTAAACTTGACTCGTTACAATTTAGCACAAGCACTATTCTTGCCCCTGACTACTGATTTGAGCCAAAGCAATTGGAGTATTTCAATAGACCAAACTCCTAAATAGCAAAGTAACAATGAGTTAATAACCAATAAAGCTAGTGAATGAAAGACAAAAATGTAACCTTTGTGGTTAACTTGTAGTCACCTTTCTTCCACAGACCACTCCTGACATAACGGTCACTCTCACACAACCGCCGCATCACCGCCGGCAACAAGCCAATAGCAATGTAGGCCACGTCGTCGGCCAACACGTCGGGGGTGTCAGTGACCCTGACACCCTTTTCCTTGCAGTACTTCAAGTCGCCCTATTCGATCCCAACGCTGTAGCTGGCGATGATCTCCAACTTGGGCAGAGAGTCAATCAGCTCAGCGTCGGCGCCGGAGGAGGTGGCGTGGTCTTTGATGAACTGGGTCTTGTGGGGGGGCGCTTCAAAAGGTTGAAGCGCTTCTCGAGCTCTTGTTCTAAGTAAGGGGACATTGGGATTGGTAGGAGGACACCTATGGACTCCATGGTTTGAAGGGTGGAAAGGGTTTGGCTTGCTTTGGGGTTTTGCGCTTCCAAGGGGTTTGGAGAAGAATCACGAAGGTGGAGTTGAAGTGGGAGAGACTGGAGAAATTTTGATAAATAACCATAATTTGATGAAAACTAACAAAAAAAAAAGAGTGATTGAGACCACAATACCCTTCCTCTCTTTTGTAATAGAACGATGAGACCTAGTCTTCTTTCATCTGACATCTGTTGCTTCTACTTCTACGTACAGGCAAGAAGCCTTTCCACGGCTGGGCAAACACACAGCGAAACACACACACACATATATCCAACGAGAAGAGTGGAGAGTTAGTATCAGGGAGACCAAAAACTATGTACACTTCTTTTGGAATCACGTACTATTTGGATCGAGAATACGATCAAGTGTTTAGTGTCGCAATAGATTTGGGTTTAGACTTTGGAAAAGAACCGCTGGATGGGGTGGAAAGCTAAGAGGATGGGAACTAGGTTCAGACACAAAGGTGAAACTGGAACCAAAATGGGAGGATTTCCCAGAGTTGGAATTGGAAGTTGATTCAACATCGGAACTAAGAATATTTAAACTTACAGGCGCTCTGGCACATCGTTGAATTACAACTTGCTTTTCTTTTTGGTGAATGATAATTTCATTATGTGACCAATGCCGAAAAGAAAAACCCAGTACACACAGAGTCACAGACTAAAGCAAGGAAATACAAAACGCCAAAACTGAAAGAAAAAAAAACTAAAGCTCCGGCACCAGAGATGCAGATGCAGTGGTCGGCAGGAATAGAGGTTCTCGTTAGAAAAGAGATGAAGGGTATTGTGGTCTCATTCACCCCTACTTTGGTTAGTTTTCAACAAACAAAGAAAACAAGGCTAAGAATCAATTTAGTGACAAAATATGGTTATTTATGAAAATTTCTCCAGAGACTGGGGTATGTCCTGTTACTTCTGTATATGTTCGGAATAAACCTAAGTACTACATAACCAAGGTTATAATTATCTACATCTTTTTTTTCTAAAAGAAAAGGAAATTAAATAATACAGTACAGTATTTGATGCACACAATTCTACTCGTATATTAATGCAATTGCATCTCGTATATTAATCCAATGGAAGTCTGGAATTCCTATAAACACCAAATTTGTATTTTAAGATGCAAAGAGATAAATTCAGTAATGGACTAGTATTAATCAGCTGTTTCAACATGTTTGCCAATCCCAGAGTTCTAGACACAAGGTTATTATTAGGTAATGAAGACAGTACTGCACTACTAATGCCAGATCAAGATAATGGCTGGAATGGTATTTAAGTTCAGATTGCAAACCGTTAAACCACTGGTGTAAGCAATGGTTTGTTCAAGAAGTGAGCTTCAAGATTCCCTACAACAAGGTCAGCCATTGCATTGCGAGTTTCTGTGGTGCCAGTTCCTGCATGAGGCAAGAGCACCACATTTTCAAGCCCAAACAGCTGCTCTGGTACTTCCGGTTCATTCTGATACACATCAAGGCCAGCTCCCCCTAATCGGCCTTCTAGCAGTGCAGATACTAACTCAGGCTCATCAACAAGATGACCCCTCCCAATGTTAATTAAAACCCCATTTGGCCCTAAAGCATCAATGACTTCGCAATTGATAATGTGGCGAGTTTGTTCAGTAAGTGGGCATGCAACAACTAGAACATCACATGTGGAGGCCAATTCCACAGCAGTAGAATAATACTTGTAGTTCAGTTCTGGTTTTTCTGTTCTGGAAAAGTAGGCAATGGGGCAGCTAAAAGCCTCAGCTCTCTTGGCTACTGCTTTGCCGATCCTTCCCAAACCAATGATACCAACTGTTTTTCCAGTGAACTGAAAAGAAAAAAGAAATTATTACGGAAGGGGAAACAATAACCAGGTAGACAAACAAGTTAAGAAGAATATGATGAAAAAATATATTTGGTTTTTCCAGCCAATTGTGAACTTGAAACAATGAAATTTCATGTTAAAGCTACAACTATGTCTGGTTTAAATAGTTCTTCTGTCCAATATTTGACCGGCAGTCAAATTCAAATGCTAATAACTGGAAACTAGCAATATATCATACTAATCCAAGTAATATCTATCAGTAACATATTACAACCAGAATATCCTAATAACACCAGCTTGGCCATCCATAAATAGTAAGACTTCCTGTCTATGGTTCCATTTGATTGACATGGCTATATAGCACATAACCAGCTACAGAAAAGTCCTAATTTCAACCGTGCAGCATATTTCAAATATAAGCAGAAATGCAGAAGCAACTACACAGACTACTACACAACAGTAGCAATGGCACATAACAGCACACGAAACAGAGAAACAAGTTATAACCCTACAACATGCATGTGTTTTCAAGAACATGGGTAATGGTCCTTTCTCTATCAACAATTGCTAATCTTTTACCACAATGATTAGATGGCTTCAACTGGCAGCTTATAAGGACAACCAAACAAGCATATAAACAAAGCAAACAATCCCAAATGAACTCAGATCCAACAACACTCGATAGAACACAGTTAAAAGTGAAAAATGTAACCTTAGTGGTCAACTTGTAGTCACCCTTCTTCCACAACCCTTTCCTCACATACCGATCACTCTCGCAAATCCTCCGCATCACCGCCAGCGCCAACCCAATAGCAATGTCAGCCACGTCGTCGGTCAACACGTCGGGTGTGTTGGTGACCCTCACACCCTTCTCCTTGCATTTCTTCAAATCAACCTTGTCCAACCCAACGCTGAAGCTGGATATGATCTCCAAATTGGGAAGACTCTCGATCAGGTCAGCGTCGGCCCCAGTGCCGCCGTGGCCGACGATGGCTCGGATGGAGGTGGAATTTTCCTTGATGAACTGGGTTTTGTGAGAGGCAGTCCAGAGCTTGAGGACGTTGAAGCGCTTGTCGAGTTCTTGTTCTAAGTAAGCGCCTATTGGGGAGAGGTAGAGAACACCTATGGACTCCATTTGGGGTTCTGGGATTGGTTTTGTGTCTTTGAGACTCTGAGTCGTTTTGCCCAGCTCTACCACGGTAGAGAAAGTAAACGCTGGGGGAGGTTGTGAAACACTGAAAGTGTCTGAAACATGTGGTTGGTCGGTACAGAAAGAAACTTTTGTACTGTTTTCAGTAAAACTGGCACGCTGGTTTTTGTATTTTTGGAGAGAGGAGAGGTCAATATCGTATAGGAATTGAGTTTCTTTTTTTACCACGATATTTAAAGTCATTCTAACATTTGGCCCGATTGAGATTGAGATTAAGTACTTAAAGCCGTTAGTTTTGACTCTGTGACCGTCTTTGTTGATTAAGCGAATGACACTAGTTACTAAGACTCAGTCGAGGTAACAACTTGAGATACCATTATAAATTTAAGATGTCAAAAGTTAGAACGGTTGGATGTTTAAGACATTATCAAAGATGATTTTTCTTTAGAAAGAAATGAAAATTTATATATGAGTTTCATAACCGTGACCAGTGGCGGATCCATAAATTTTTATCATCCTAGGCAAAAATAAGTAAAATATATATATATAGGTTGGTTAGAGAACGGATGTCTGCATGGTGCGGATTCGCCCGTTTCGGCAACCGGCGACGTGCAACGAAATCGCAGATGGTGCCCGCCGCACTCTCCCTTCCAGCGCTCTTGTCTGTGTCGACCGGAGTTCCATCGCCGGCTCATGGCAGCTGGAATCTGCCAATTTCTAGAAATTTCAAGTTTTTGGGAAATATGTAGATTCCGGCCGCCGTAGACTGGCGATGGAGCTCCAGCCAAGCACCGGGAGGGGGGAGTGCGGCGTGCACTATCCCCGCCATCATTGCGCGTTGCCGGTTACCAAAACGGGCAACATCCGCACTTTTGGTGCACTGCAGACGTGTGCTCTTGATCTTCTCTCAATATATATAATAAGAAATTATAATGAACATAATGTCAATCAATTGATCTAATCTAAAAATTATTTAGTAAGCACTAAATGTTATAATAGCATATACGAAACCAGTAAACTCGAAAGCTTAATATGATCAAATAGAGTTGAGACGTGTAGATTCAATCATGGTGCATGATAGAACTAGAAAGCAAAATAGATCAATGAGGTTAGCATCTCAAGCTCTCGGGGAGATCGTTTCAGAATTTTAGGGAGATCCTTTTCAATCTTTGCAAACCATGTAATCTAAAGATCTTGTGATAGAGCTTCTCCTAGTCCTAAATACATTTGGGGTCGTTTCGAACTTTCAGTCTTACTAGGACTGACCTTGCATCCTTATTTTTCCTTTCCCTTATCCAATACGACGTTGTAAGACTTACATTAATTATAAACGACGTCGTCTTGAGGTATAAGTGTATAATCACGAGAAAGAAAAAACAAAACAAAAAAAGGACGCATGCAACTCTGCAAGTCATCTTCCTCCTCAAATTTTGCCAATTTGTTATTGAAATTTTTTTATAAAACTTATTTGCAGCAAAACTACAAAATTCAAGATGATAAATAAAAACTCAGCCTAGGCAGCTGCTTAAGCTTGCCCATGAATGGATCCGCCTCGTGACCAAGAGAAAGCTTAGAAGTTAGAAGCAAGTCGTACATTCATGAAAGCAACATGCGCGCAGAGCAATCTGCCATGAAAAAAAACTCGCATGACCGGTTTTGCTGAAAACCCGAACATACTTCATTATCATTGCACAGCCTTTGGTTTTTATATGTATATCAACTAGTGATTGTGTATTATAAGTGAATCATTTAAAACTATATCACACCTGTAAGGAAAAGATTACATACTAAAAACCAAATTTACAATAATGATATCATTCATTCCTCTTATCGCTCTCAAGATGAACACGAGAGCAATACGAGAAATGAATGCTTCCAAGATGGAGTACTAGTTAAGAGTTAAGACACAACTTAGGGAGTATAGCAAGTGATCGATTACTTAAATTTCCTTTCTTCTTTCCTTGGCCAGAAAATTACATAGAGAAAATCTATGTATACATCTCTGGTTAGCTCCTCATACATAAACAAATGAATTTCAATGGAGGAACAATTATCTGTTGACCCATCAGAACCGTCCACTTCGGCCAGAGAGAGCTGGAAAAATTTAGAAATTTGCACCTCTGTCTTTCCGGGAATCAAGCTCTGATTGACTTCCATTTGAAAACCTCCACCATCCAAAAACCCCCAAAACATCAAAAATATTCAACATGCACCCCACGTTCCACCAGCACAAACTGATTCGACATCAACAAAAAAAAACCTAATCCCCCCCAAAACCCAAAAAACACACATCTTACCCCGATTTCTCAAAAAAACAAATGAGAAAATAATCATCAACAACCACATTTAACAACAAGAAGAAGAACAAGGACCCTTTTTCTTGATCATTGGGGAACTTCCCAATCTTTTTACCCTCCTTTCTCTCTTTACCTTGTCCTGCAAGTAAACCCCTGGAGGAAGTTACAGCTAGCCGGCAAAATTGATCCCTCTCCACCAGCCCATCCCAATAGGTTGAACAGCACTCATGCCTTGTTCTCCCTTGTTCATTCTATAAAGGTCTTTCTCAAAAGGCTGAAAATGGTTAAGGCCATCGACGACGACTCGGAGGGTTACAAAAACAGGTTGCACCATCTCAGGGAGATGCATGAGTCGGCAGGCAGGCATACCAAGAGCCTGAGCGTTGAGGCTTCAAGAGCATTAGATTATCAGGATGAAGATGGTGGGGATGAAAGTCAGACGCCTGCTTCGTCCAATGGTAAAGGCCTCAAGTCAAGGCTGAGCCTGGAGGAAGCCGCCGCTGCTGCCAAAGAGGCCAAAGAGAAGCAGCAGCAATCTGGTGAGTTGATAAATTGTTGCAATGAAAAGATGATGTTTCATGTAGTGCCTAGCTGAGATCAAATGGTTTGTATATGATCGAGTCTTTATGTGATTCTGTATGTGGATTTTGATCCAGATATGGAACAGATGAAGGAGAGGTTTGCTAAATTGCTTTTGGGTGAAGATATGTCCGGCGGAGGAAAGGGAGTTTCTTCAGCTTTGGCATTGTCGAATGCCATTACAAACCTCGCTGGTATGTAAATATGGTACAAAGTGTTTTAATGTGAATCTTAAGAGTCATCTGAAATGAATTAAGGAACTCAGATGGTTGCATTGTCATATTGTTAGCTTTACAATTGGAATAGACAATTATATATATCTGATTCCATATGTGGCATGTAAATTTATGTTCCATCTGCTTTTCAGCTTCTGTCTTTGGAGAGCAAACTCGCCTGGAACCCATGTCTGCAGATAGGAAAGCAAGATGGCGAAAAGAACTAGCTTGGTTGTTATGTGTCACGGATTACATTGTTGAGTTTGTTGCTTCACAACAGAAGAACAAGGATGGATCCAATATGGAGGTACTATCTAACCTCTTATAGTGCGTACGCTGTGATCACATTTCATTCACATCATATTGATAAGGGCCTGTGCTTTTTGTTTTTTGACATAATAGATAATGGTGACCCGGCAACGGACAGATCTTCTCATGAACATTCCTGCCCTGAAAAAGCTCGACGCAATGCTTATTGTATGTCCTTTAATACCGTATGGTCAATGTTGATGTGGCTAATGTACCAATGATTATATTCCTCTAACAGAACCTTATGGTATTCAGGATTGTCTAGACAACTTCAGAGGCGACCAGGAGTTCTATTATGTATCTAAAGATGCTGATGAGAAGGAGAAAGGGGATGCAAAGAGAAAAGATGACAAATGGTGGCTACCTACCCCAAAAGTTCCACCAGATGGTTTATCAGAAGCGGCAAGAAAATTCTTGCAGTATCAAAAAGATTGTGTCAACCAAGTGCTTAAAGCAGCCATGGCCATAAATGCTCAAGTTTTAACAGAAATGGAGATTCCCGAAAACTACATTGAAGCCCTTCCCAAGGTAAAGATCTGAACTAGTCTCGTTAGTCGTCCTTACTCCTTACCATCCTTCACAGGTTCTCTGCTGAACTTGTTTTGAGTTATTTGTTTTATGCAGAATGGGAGGGCAAGCCTTGGCGACCAAATTTATAGGAGTATTACAGTCGAATTTTTTGATCCGGACCAATTTCTTTGTGCCATGGACTTATCCTCTGACCACAAAATTCTAGACTTGAAGAACAAAATGGAGGCTTCCATGGTCATATGGAAGAGAAAGATGAACCAAAAAGATGGGAAGTCTGGCTGGGGCTCAGCTGTGAGTTTGGAGAAGAGAGAGCTCTTTGAAGAGAGAGCAGAGACCATCTTACTCCTTCTTAAGCAGAGATTTCCTGGAATCCCTCAATCTTCATTGGACATAAGTAAAATTCAATACAATGGGGTAAGAGCCTCTTTGACTTCTTGATATATTTAGTACTACTCCAAATTTTCCACAGTATGTAGCACTTGTTTTATGTTAATTTGTACTCAATTGTTGTACACATGTAATACTTGGTTTGCTTATAACTTATAACAAGCGTTGTTTCTCGGCTTCATAGGATGTCGGGCAGGCTATTCTCGAAAGCTATTCAAGAATCCTAGAGAGCTTGGCCTTCACTGTGTTGTCCCGAATTGAAGATGTACTATATGCAGATTATGTTGTGCACAATCCATCAGCAGTAAGTAAAAAATACAGTATAAGAGAAACAAGTCCATCAACTGCAACTTCTCCAGATAGGTGCATGCCGAAAGATGAAAATGGGGGAAATGAGACGCCCACTTCAATGACACTATCTGATTTCATGGGTTGGGGCAGTGATCAAGGTGACAGTGAGGCAAAGAAGGAACAAGAGACTGCATCAGATGAACCTCATGAAGTCAAGCATCCACATATACAGAAATTAGCCAACATTGTGACCAACAAGAAGATGTCATATCTAGAAACCTTGGGTGGAATGAGGAGTCCAACAGCACGCCACTAACAGAATTTATAGGGATCGATTAATGAAAGGAGGAAGAAGTGAAAAATCAAGAGCAAAGTCAGCAAACAACAGAAATGGAAACATATAAGAGCTGAAATTCCTGGCCTTCAGATGTAAATTTCATATCTGTATGTTCATTCTCTGAGCTATGATTACTTGCATGCTTACTTTCATTCGATTCCTTCCTTTTGTAAATAGGAACGAATGAGATAATCCAATGGGGGTGTATATGAAGCATTTTGCATATGCTTGATTTTCCTTCTTTTTTTTTTGAAATGACATATTGCATATGCTTTAATCTGTAGAAGTGGCTTTGTAGCATTGAGCGAATTATAGTTTTGAAGACTACTGTACTTGATACCTAGCTGGTGCATTTCTGCTCCAAATTCTATGAAAGAGTGCAACAGTTTGATGAGAAATGTCTTCGCTTACTGATCAAGAACCTTAATTCTGACATCAAATGACCTTGAAGATGTTGGCGTGAAACACGGTTCCAGAATTCACGGAGTGAAACACGGTTCCGGGTTTCACGGATTCCTTTTGTAGGTAGACTAGTATATATATGTACATCATGTGTGTATGAAAGATTAATTCAGTAGCAACAATCAGTTTATTCCACTTGGTATCAGAGCTGTGCTCTGTTTCTTTCTGGGTTTCTTTTTCGTTACGTTTTTGTGCAAGCTCAGCTGCACACTCCCGGCTACTCTCATCCCCCTCCCTTCGGCGACGTCAGCTCTCCGTCTCTCACTTATCTCCTGGAGCCTTGCTGCTCTCAGTTTTTTTTCTAGCTCCAGGATTGACATTTACCTGGACAAGACCAAGAGCCGACTCGCGGAACTTGTGGAACTCGGCTCGCCCCGCCGAGCTCATCTCCGACGACGCGTGCTCCTCCTGCAACGCCGGCCACCGCTACCTTTCCACCGCTGCAAAGCCTTCAAAGCTCCTGGTCGCTGCATTCAGCCCCGCCGAGCTCATCTCCGACGACTCGTGCTCCTCCTGCAACACCGGCCACTGCTGCCTTTCCGCCGCTGCTGCTGGCCCTCCCCGACGTGGCTCGCAGCTCCTCCGTCGCAGCTCCTCCGTCGCAGCTCCTCCTTCTTCAAAGCCTTTCCGCCGCTGCTGCTGGCCCTCCCCGACGTGGCTCGCTGCTCCTGATCCACACGATCCGATCCGGTCAGCCCGACCCGGAAAATCAATCCGACCCGGTCCACACGATCCGATCCGGTCAGCCCGACCCGGCCCGCCTTATCCGACCCGGCCCGTTTGCTCCGACCCGACCCGTTTGCTCCGACCCGGCCCAGCAATAATTAGCAGCCCTTTTTTTGTTACTGTCAGTGCACACGCACCGTCAGTACAAGTGCACCGACAACAGATTCTTCTCCATTGCTTTCGCTCTATAATTTCTGATTTGTCAAAAAATGTTCATCCCTACCGCATCCATCGCTGGTCGTGGTAAAATTGGTATGACTTTAAATATCTCTCACTTTGTTGGTTTTGATACCTGGATTATTGATTCTGGTGCGTCTGATCATATGACTTATGACAAATTTTATTTTACCACTTTGTCTCCTGCATCAGTACCATATGTTACTAATGCTAATGGTGAGGCATTCCCCGTCTTAGGAAAAGGGTCTGTTCGTATTACTCCCACTATAGAGCTTCACAATGTGCTCTATGTCCCTGCTTTATCTCATCATTTGATATCTGTTCCCCAATTAAACACTGACGCTCAGTGTTCTGTGACTTTTTTCCCTATGTATGTGATATTTCAGGATCTTCTCACCGGAGAGTTAATTGGTCGGGGGTATCTGAGGGGCCGGTTGTTTCATCTGGATCAGACATATGCGGGGGCGAAACCAGGGGTACAATCTCGGACCGCTCTAATCTCTACTTCTGATAAGCTAAGTGAAATTTGGTTATGGCACCGTCGCTTAGGACATCCATCTTTTAGTATTATGAAGAACTCTATGCCTACTTTGTTTTTTAGTGTGGATGAGTCCTCTTTACATTGTGAAACATGTGTTTTGGGCAAGAGTCATCGGTCTACCTATTCCCTTAGTAACTCTAATAAAAGTACTCTTCCTTTTGAATTAATTCATTCTGATGTTTGGGGACCTTCTAAAGAGTCTACTGTGTCAGGTATGCGGTACTATGTGTCATTTATTGATGATTGCACCCGTCTTTCGTGGATTGTTCTTCTTAAAACTAAAAATGAGGTTTTTCCGGCTTTTCAAGCCTTCTATACCACTGTGCAAACACAATATAATGCCACAATTAGAGTTCTTCGTTCTGATAATGGAGGGGAATATGTGAATCATATCTTTCAGGAGTTCTTTAACTCACACGGAATTGTTCATCAAACAACGTGTCCTTACACACCTGAGCAGAATGGCGTTTCTGAAAGGAAAAATCGTCACTTACTTGAAATGGCTCGGTGTATTCTTTTTAGTGCCCATATGCCTAAGTATCTTTGGGGTGATGCTGTCATCACTTCTGCCCACCTCATTAATCGTCTTCCTTCTCGTGTCCTTCAAGGCAAAGTTCCATATGAGGTACTTGCGTCTCATGTCTCATTACCCTCTTTTCATAATCTTCCCGCCCGTGTTTTCGGTTGTGTTGCTTTTGTCCATCTTCCACCACATCAGCGGTCTAAATTGGATGCCCGGGCAGTTAAATGTGTGTTTGTTGGGTACGGAGGCCATCAGAAAGGGTACCGGTGCTATCATCCTCCTACTCAGAAGTACTATGTCACTATGGATGTTACTTTTTTTGAGGACATGAGTTACTTTTCCTCTTCTGATACTGCTCTTCAGGGGGAGAATTCCTATTTTGAAGAGTTGTATCATGGAGAGGGGGAGACAAATGAGCCAGTCGATATGGTAACAAGTTCCGTTGAGATTACCAAGGTGTCAGCCACACAGGCACCACCGGAGGTCGTCACTCAAGAGATTCAGGCACCAGAAGCTGACAACACAACTGTCCCTCATGTATCCCGTACTACTGTTTATACCCCTGACCAAAGCTCTCCTGGTACAGAAGATCACTCATCTGAGGTTAGTCATTCTATTGAGGCTAATAGTAGACAATATGTTTTGCCAAATAGGTCTACTCGAGGTCAACCCACAAAGAAATATGAACCTACCCTTCAGACTAAATCCAAGTATCCTGTGGCCAATTTTGTATCTACCAAAAGATTATCTAAGTCATATGAGTCATTCGTGAATCAAATATCTACTGTATCAGTACCTAACAAAGTGCAGGATGCATTTGGAGATCCAAAATGGAGGAAAGCAATGGAGGAAGAGATGAAAGCATTACAAAAGAACAATACTTGGGAGCTTGTACCTCCACCATATGGCAAGAAGACTGTAGGATGTCGATGGGTGTTTACAGTGAAGCACAATCCAGATGGGTCAGTAAGCCGGTATAAAGCACGCCTAGTAGCAAAGGGGTTCACCCAGACATATGGCATAGACTATGATGAGACATTTGCACCTGTTGCAAAAATAAACACTATCCGGGTATTGCTCTCTATCGCTGCTAACTTGAACTGGCCACTTAGGCAGTTTGATGTTAAGAATGCATTCCTTCATGGAGAACTAACAGAGGAAGTGTACATGGATCTTCCGCCTGGATATGTGGCAGCTTCTCCCGATAACTTTGTATGCAGATTGAGGAAGTCTTTATATGGTCTTAAACAGTCTCCTCGTGCTTGGTTTGGCAGATTCTCACAATTTATGAGGAAAATTGGCTACAGACAGAGTAATTCAGACCACACATTATTTCTCAAACATCAACAAGGGAAGGTAACAGCCCTAATCATATATGTTGACGATATGGTAGTTACTGGTAATGATACTATTGAGGTGGACAGATTACAAAAGCAGCTAGCCACAGAGTTTGAGATGAAGGACCTAGGTACACTCAAGTACTTCTTAGGTATTGAGGTAGCCCGGGGAAGTGATGGTATCTATCTGTGTCAGAGGAAGTACATCCTTGATCTATTAACAGAGACAGGTATGTTAGATTGCACTCCAATTGATACTCCTATTGAGCAGAACCATCGGTTAGCAGAGTACCCAGATCAAGTGCCCACCAATAAAACTCGTTATCAGAGGCTAGTTGGACGTCTGATTTATTTGTCACATACCAGGCCAGATGTTGCGTATGCAGTAAGTGTAGTGAGTCAGTTCATGCATAATCCGAGTGTGGATCACATGGATGCTGTTGTGAGGATTTTGAGGTACTTGAAGTCAGCTCCAGGGAGAGGAGTAATGTTTTCTAATCACAACAATATCCTTGAGATTTGTGGCTTCACAGATGCAGACTGGGCTGGAAATATTACCGATCGAAGGTCCACATCAGGATACTTTACCTTTGTTGGAGGCAATCTTGTTACGTGGAGAAGTAAGAAACAAAATGTGGTAGCTCGATCTAGTGCTGAAGCAGAATACAGAGGTATGGCTCAGGGAGTGTGCGAATTGTTATGGCTTAGAAGTTTGCTACAAGATTTAGGTATTAAGCCTCAATGTGCCATGCAGCTGTACTGTGACAACAAGGCAGCTATCGATATTTCACATAATCCTGTGCAACATGATCGTACAAAACATGTGGAGGTTGACCGTCATTTTATAAAAGAAAAGCTAGACGCGAAGATCATTAGTTTTCCTTTTGTTTCTACAGAAGAGGAACTTGCCGATATGCTCACAAAAGGAGTGTCTAAAAGGGTATTTTATGATTCACTTAGCAAGTTGGGCATGGTTGATATGTATGCACCAACTTGAGGGGGAGTGTTGGCGTGAAACACGGTTCCAGAATTCACGGAGTGAAACACGGTTCCGGGTTTCACGGATTCCTTTTGTAGGTAGACTAGTATATATATGTACATCATGTGTGTATGAAAGATTAATTCAGTAGCAACAATCAGTTTATTCCACTGAAGATTCATAGTCAAACAATAATCTAATGAAAACAGAAAGAGCTCCCTAGATTGCACCAGAAAGGATATCTTTGAGTAATCAATCAGGGTCTTAAATCCCACATCAGACAAACTTTACAGGTACAAAAGTAGAGAAGCAATTACATTACATACATTGAACATGTTTCAAAGATGAAAATCCCAGAGAAGTAAAATTAGATCTTGCCACGGGGTCCCATCTTTGGGGGAAGTTGTGGCCCCTTCTTGATGGGTAGAAGGTCATCTGGGGCACTGGCGCTAACGTAAGCGATGGTGGAAGCCCCTCCCAAGATCAAGAACTTGAGCAGCAATCCTCTCTTGGTGAATGGAGCAGCAAATGTCTCAAAGAACTTGCTCTGCAGTTGCAAGGTTTACAATTAACGTTATACTAAAACTCAAGTCCCTCAACCAATGACTAGTAAGCAGTAATTGATAGCTCAATCAAATTAAATATCTGAGAAAACTACAGAGAATCTGCATATCATCTCAAAAGCTTTCATAGCTCAGTTGGTTAGAGCACCCGTTTAGTAAGCGGGAGGTCTTGAGTTCAACTCTCAATGAAAGCATTTTTTTTTCTTATTTTTTAAATTTATATAATGTTTTTGGTTCTTTCTTATTCCGATCAAAGATTCAATACACAGACAACAATGAAATGAGAGCGAGAGAGAAAGAGAACCTGAAGAGGGTTGTAAGGTGAGGGTGCATCTGACCCGTACAAGTCCCATTTTCCAGTGGTGTTGCCCAGATCCTCGAGGTCAAAGTAAACACTCTTGTCACCATACTTGGCCACCACAGCACCACTCCTACAAACCATCACATTACAAATGAACTCAAAACCAGAAGACAAGTAAAGCTTCGTTCATTCTTCATCATGCATGCATAGAAATACAAACGAATTCATCACTTTCAGTATATATACCTGACATTTCTGGGTCTGAGGGTCTGGCAAGTGGGCTTGATGACGAGCTTAGTCCCGGAGAGGGAGCTTCCTCCAAGGCCGTTGATGGTGGCTGGGTTAACTGCTGCCAAGGTTGCCAAGGAAGCCATGGTGCTTTGTAGGTCGACTCACTCTATCGGACTAAGAACTAGTTTTGTTTTTCTGTTTCAGTTGTGAAGGAATTTAGGGAGGGATCGAGATGAGTGTGGGGGTTTTTTGATCCTTTGCATGGATCTCAGAATGACACGTGTATGATGGATACCATTAGGATTTAGGAAGATATTGAGCTTCACTTATGAGATGCCATGTGTAATGGAAGCTGGATAACCCTATCCTTATTGATATTCAGAAATCTGGTAAGAATTTGTAGTTCACTTCTTGGCTGAATAATTTCTACGTCTTATAATGTCATTTTCACCCCTTTAAATCTTTGATGGCAGGCTGTGTACTAATTTGGATTTTGGAATGGTGCAAACTACTGATATATATATAGGAGAAAATTAGAGAAAATCTCAAAGCATGAGACTCATTTTAAGATAAATTCACACATTTAATTTACACCTAATTCATATTTTAAACTTTTCATATAAAATATATGTTTATAATTAATATTTTTACTAAATCTAATTTGCCCTTTAGCATCTTTTTATTTGAAATTGAATTTTTTTACTAAACTTAAATCTTATTAACTCTATTTCAATCAATTTCTTCCATTAATTTGTCTTAATTAATTTGGTGACTTGAGCCTATATATATACTCATTACAAAACTATTTCATTTATAACAAAAGTTTGTAGTTCTTGACCTATTTAGTAGGTATATTCCTTCAAATATTGTAAATTGAGAAATTTGATATGAAGATTGAGAGATATACTTTGAAGAAATGATGAGGTTGACTATGTATTTGGTATTTTCCACCATTTCTCCGAGTTATAGTTGAGGACTTGAGGAAAGATTTTGAATAATACAAGATAGGTCATGGATTCCACAAACGTGTTTACACTTTGTGTTTCTTATCATAAGATACATATCTTGTTATTAGATTACTTTGTCTAATAGTTAGGTATATATTGTCATCTTTTAAACAAATCTCTAGTATAGTTTACTAATAAATCACACAACTATATGCGAGGTATCTAAACCAATTTACATTTTGACAATATATTGAGAAAAACCCAAAAGATTAGAGTTGCATTTTGAATAGATAACTTACATATATAGTAGAAATATGTAACTTATATAGTAAAAATAGATAACTTACCAATTTAATATAGTAAAATATAATATACCTACATGGCTGACCCACTTCATTTCCGAAGTTGAAACAACTTATTTTTAAAAAAGAACTTACCTATATAGTATGACTAATTAAATAATATATCTATATGACAGAATTAGATAACTTACTTATATAGTAAGTTTAATTAAATATAATATACTTATATGGTAGAATTAAATAACTTTCATATATATAGTATGTTTAATTAATATACTTATATACCTATATGGTAGAATAACTTACATATATAGTAGGTTTAATTAGATAATATACCTATATGATAGAAATATATATTTTTAAACACAAAATAAATATATAAAAGAAACACCTCACTTAACTTTGGTTTCCAAATCTAGATTGCATGACTTTGACACCTCACTTACATTAAGGTTACAAATTAAGTTAAGTTTAGAATATGAAATAGATTAAGTTAATTAGGTAGGTTACAAAGTTTACTTCAGTGCCAACTTTTGTAATTTTGAGAGGATACATGTTTTAATATTAATCATATATGATAACTTTTGGAGAAGTTTTAAATACACATCTCATTTCACTTAACGCACACCCACTTCTTAATATACTACCAATGTAAAATTTTATGTCAATTCTTCTCTAAATGCACACCCCAAAATACCAAAATTACCCTTTTATCTATATATCATGAAATATTTTATTATTTAGTATAATTATAATTTAACTAATATAGATTTTTTTAATGTTTCACATTTTCTGCTAAAAATGTTTGACATCATATAAGAACTTATTATTCAATAGTGAAGTCTTGTAACCCAACGTCCTAACTGAATTTATTATTCAATTCTCACATGCAACACTTGTTCAATAAGGTTGAAAGAAAAACCAAAATCTGATACAAAAATAGCCAACTGTTTTTAATATAAGTTGAACCACTAAGCTAACAAACTCAAAAGTACATTTTTGACAACTATGAGGTATAGAAACAAAGACGTAAGTCTAGGTTTTCGACCTGGACGAGTTTTTTTTTGTTTTCTCTTTAATTCTTTTCTAATAATAATATATACGTCTATTATGATAATTTAACATACTTAAATCAGATTTTAGAAAAAATAAAATAAAGGGGTGTGTATTAAGAGATATATGGTGTGTATTTAAAACCTCTCTAACTTTTAAGTGTAAATTGAAATGAAAAAATGATGGGTTTAATGGAAAATCTCTTCTTCAAATTGGGTCTAAAATGAATTGTATAATTTGAATAGACAATGTCTGCTCGTCCCGAAATACATAATGTTGCAAAGCTAGCTTGCAATCCTTCCTCACCATCTTAACCAACTAATACGTTACGTTTTTTTTTCGACAAAAATTAATACGTTACGTTGAGAGCTTCAAACGGCTAACGAAAATCTATCAAAAAACAATTTCATGTCGGATCCTTTCATGTCCCTCCCAAGCTTAATCACATGTGGCAATGAGGCATAGGTTTTAGGTCTCTAGGACCTCATTAAGAGTCTATCTTGAGAATCTAAGTCCTCTTCCATTTAGATGTCAATGAAATAGTGGTCGTCGAATGCGATAATTAAGAGTTTATTATGTCTAGGGTTAATCACGTCATTTGCAGAAAATGTTGTATCAGACAGTATAGGATTGCTTATAATAGTTTTTTGAGCTTCAATTAATCGAATTCCTCTCAGCACAGCTCATTTTGGAGAAGATTTCATAGTTTTAATTGACTATATATCATAATTTATTATGTCTATAGCTTCGAGGGTTCATAATTATATTACGTCTCTTCCAGAGTTCGTTGCCTAATTCAGATTATCAAGATTTTGACAACTAAGCTTTGATAAATTGAGTTTCGACATGTTCAGAGAGAATCAAATTTCACCATGGACAACTTAGCTCTTTTAGGACATCAAATGGGCGTCAATAACTGGACTACTACAATACCTTTTGATGGTTCGCCTAATCGCCTTTGCATGATTACAATAACTGGACTATATTGTCTGATTTTTTTTCTGATTAGGTAAATAGCTCAATTTTAGCGTGAGTCGAACTCGATCACAACGTCTCACTTACGAAAGTTGAGACTATATCACTAGATCAATTGGTACCTGAGCGTCTCTAATTTTTTTCTATTACAGAATTAAATAAAATTCATTACATTGTAGCTAGTCAATCCAAAAGATAGAGAGACCGCCCGCAACCACGAATTCTTAGAGTATTGCTAAGGTATCAAAACCTTAGCCGCACATAGAGCCCCCGTGCTATGATAGTCTCCGTAACCAAAAGTCCCACCATGTTAGTTGTGACTCTCATCCCTCTTCCATCACACAATCATGTCTTCTACCCTTGAATCGGCAATGACTAGCCTTGCCGCCTCTCTTGCGCTCGCACTAGTAGATAAGGACAACGTGATCGACATCTCACACATGAATAAGGAAACAAAGGTGCGAACTAATTTCATACTCTACCTTTTTGCCAAGTCTCTCACCACCAAATCATATACCATTGGCGATTTTCAATCCTAATTTCGTAGGGTTTTGGTGCTCAAGTACGGTTTCAAGGTGCTATCCCGATCAAACAACAAGTTGGTTTTCAAGTTTAACCTCGCTATGATCGCAACAAGGTGTTATGGGGAGGTCACTAATACTATTTGAAGGCCTCAGACAAAATTATGTTTGAGGTTTTTTTTTTATCATTCTATTAGTTCTAATGTTAAAGGCAATGACAAAATTTAAAGTCTGTTTATTTTGAATAATATTTTATAATTATGTTTGTTTATAGTTGTAGAAAGAATAATTAATATTTAATTTAAAATCATATATTATATATTATGCGAGTATGCTCACCGTATTTTGTCTATTTAGAGACCATTGCCGATCAATATGTAATAGCATAAAAAAAAAAAAAAAATAGAGAGACCCGCGCAGCAGGCACCCACCTCTATCCATCCCTCTTATCCCTTTGTCCCTCTTTTCACCCAAAAACCCAAACACACTTCCATCAAACTCCACCACAATGTCACTCACAGCTTCACTCCTCCACTTCTCTCCCACCGCCAAGCTCTCCTCCCAATTCATCCATGGCTCTACTCCTCTCTCCTTCCTCTCCAAACCCACTTCGTCCCTCTCCTTCCCAACCCCACTACGCCACACCTTCCTCCAACCCATCAAGGCCCTCAAGTACCTCCAGGGCCGAGTCATCTGCTCCACCAACGACAAGACCGTCTCCGTGGAGGTCACTCGCTTAGCCCCCCACCCCAAGTACAAGAGGAGGGTGAGGAAGAAGAAGAAGTACCAGGCCCATGATGAGAATAACCAGTTCCAGGTGGGTGACGTCGTCCAGCTTGAGAAGAGTAGACCCATCAGCAAGAACAAGGCCTTCATTGCTGTGCCGCTTCCGCCGAAGAATGTGAAGAAGAAAGAGGGAGATGGGAGTGAGCTGGGGATTCCTTTGGAGTCGCAGCAGGTGTAGAGTGATCGAGGTCCTATGTTTGTTTGTCTTCATTAATATGATGTTGTGATTTTTGGAATGTTTAGTCTCTGTGATGATGTTCTGAATTTAGTGTAATTTGGTGGGAAGTAATGGAATGCTTGAGCTTTTTTTCGTGCTTGAAATAAGTGTGGTTTCTGTTTATGCCATTAATCTAAGTGGTATGCATTTAGCTTTGAGTGAATCTCGCTTTGATTGGGGTTTGATGAATTGCTAATGGAGGTAATGGCTAGTGCTTGAAGAAGGGTAAAATGTTGGATCTTTGAATAAAACGGATAAGTAGATATTAGGAGTGGAGTGACAAGTATGATCAACGGCAATGAAGGAAGCCTAAATGTGATCAATCGTTGGATAACCCGAGTTGAAAACTATAAAAGACTGTTTCTTGCTTGAATTTAATGGAAATGTGATACTTTTGTAGGTTTGGAGTCATTGCATTTTACAGAAAGGGTGACTTATGCTCTTGAGATTTTAAGAAATATATATTATTCAATACTGGGTAATATTGGAAGTCCTTATCACCGGCTGATTGTCTAGGAAACAAATTTGTCACCCACCTCTATCACGCCCACCACCTTAAGTAAATGTCAAGTATCTTTTATAAACTGTAGTTATAAATTTGTTAAGAAAAATGACACTTGGCATTTACTTAGAGTGGGGGGCATAGGGTGGGCATTATAGGGGTGGGCGACAAATTTGCTTCCGATTGTCTAGCTCTAGGTTTTTAGGGTTAGGACAAAGTATTGCCTGCAGGCAGCGTTTCTGGTTAGGTGACTTAAGTCAATACTAATGAGCAGCCTTAAACTAATGCTTAGAGTTGATCATCTCATCTGTTGTTACTTGTTAGGAGGAAGTGCAGAACAGTTGCTTGATAGAAAACACCATATGTCAGCTTTTAAAATTAAGAATTTATGTAGGCTTCCGATTTGGGGTTAGTTTGATGGCCACTGCTGGTAGTGATAGGTGCTTGGAGATTAGGAACTATTGGAATCTGAAATGAATTCTGTTTGATGGATACAAGGGTAGGGTGAGAGGTTGATAATTTGAGCTGAGGAAGACCTAGGTGTGGTCATTGTGGATCTGTAGGTTAAATTGACTAGAAATTGATGTAAGGCCGTTGCGTGCTTGCTGCATTTTGTCAAAATGGCTACTTCTGTTGGTTGGGTATTGTACTTTTTAGAGTTGGAGATCTATGTTCCTGAGATCAAAAGAAATTTAAGTCTGTCAATTGATGCAAGTTTTTGAGTTTTGTTTAACACAGTAATGCCATCAGACTGCACTTTTGGTTATTTAACACTAATGAGGAACGGAACTTATTCTTGGAGTTTACATGATCATTGTCAGGAGGAATTACTGAACAGTTGCTTGATAAGAATCAGGCTTTTCCAGTAAGAACTTGTCAGTCTCTGGCTTTCTCAACTGGAAGGAATATTGCTTCTGATTGTTTTATCATTTTAGCATGGAACTGAGCTAGTTCGAAAACCACTCTTGTTAAGTTAGAAAGGTTTCTGCTGGAATTTTGAGACCTTTTCCAGAATGTATCCCCACTCCCAATATAAGAAACATCTAATTTTGGCAGCGGAAGTATGGGACTTGGGAAGCAAAATTGGATCTTTTGGTTTGATGATGAACTGACACAGGTGCAATGATCTATTGTTTCAATTTTAAACTCTTCCAACTTACAAAAAATTAAGACAACCGGGAAACAATGGTGTATAATTGCTGTTGTAGCTACAAATGCCTCAAATGTTGCTAGCCACAATTCATGTACCGACATACCCTGAAGGGACTTCAAATGCTGAAAATGGGATTTTTTTTTTTGTTTGAGAAGGTATATATCTGAATCTTAATCAAATGGTGACAAACAACTACAAGCAATAAAACTAACAGCAATATCACATTAATAAATAGTTATATACAAGGAAACTAGTCAAATATAAATTATGGATTGTGAATAAATTCTTTTTGCCAGAATATTGCTGTAGACTTTCTTACAATCCTAGTCCACCATTCAGACCGAAAAAAGAATGAAAAATACTGCAAATCCTGATCAGCTAAAACCACTTATATTTCCAGCCAAAAATGAAAACCTGTGTTTCAGCTACCTATTCCTAGCTATCTAATGAAGTTGAGCTAATCAGCCATCCTCGCACTGCAAGCTCGTCTTAATATTTATGAGAGTACATGATATAAGAGTGTTGGCAGATTCTACAGACTCCATCGTTAGTTTGGCTGTAGGAGAAGTATTAGTCAAGACTTGAAACGCTACGGTCAGCAAAGTTCCTCCTTCACTGTCACTGCCTCGATCTTCTTTCCTGGAAGTGATAACCATAGGCCTCGATTCCAACCCATCTGGAAGAATAGAGAACCCTGAAGACAATACCGCCATGTTGCTCGAGTCACATCCCGTCATCACAGATTGCATGCCAGTGATATCCACAGGAGCATAGACCACCATGGACTCGTAAGAATTTACACAGCTATCTTGTAGAATCCACATGCTGTTCTCTTTTGATTTCATTGTCTGAAAGATTGAAATGCGCGGCTATTTTAGAAAAGGTTATGATCATCTTGCATGAGAAATATGAGGCTTATTCATATACTGTGTGAAGAAAGAGATCTCACTTGAATAGTAACAGCATTGCCACGATCTTGTCCTTTGGATAAGTTGGCAATTGTTTGCGCAGGACCCCCATTCAGCATAATGTCCCACTAGCAATTGAAGAATAAAACATGTCAGATCCTATTGTACTAGTAACATGATTTCTTAATTAGCAGAGTTGCAGAGTTGTAGGGAAGACAGAGCCTTTATTACTAACCTCATTCCTGCGAGTCTCGTCTCTCAGAAAATCAAAGAGTGTGAAGGGAGAGACAGGCAACCATACTGAAGAAACTGCACACAAGATCACGCCAAGAGGCTCTCCGGGATCATTCAAGTTCTTCCTGGAGGCAATCCTAATGTCATCACCTGTTTTGCTTGAGATCTTGGTCCAGGTATGATAGCTTGATGCTCCAATTGCCCGACAAAAACTCGATGTCATCCTTTGTGCCATTTTCAAAATGCTTTTTCTCCCAGCCAAGGTGGCTACTCCTGATATTCAGTAATTCTTAGTATCTTTAATTTAATAAGAGGCGATGGGTATATCTGAAGTTTATTTGACTAGGCCTACCAGTTGAATCCTTCATTGGAACATTGGTTGCCATGAAGAAAACTAGCCTTTCACATTGGAGTTGCAGCGTTGCTACCCAATGTCTTGCACCAAATGCCAGACCACTGTTGACAATACTCCGGTACATGGTCTGAATTGTGCTTTTCTGGCACTCTAAGTGCTCCACCCAGATTACCTGTAGGCCTAGATCATTATAAACTTTTTTTGCAGCATTTTATATGTATGCATAATTCTTTCATTTTCACCTCTATGTTTCTGTTTTCATTTTTGTGTAGTTTTCCATTCCCTGGCCAAAGTCAACCGTCAAAATCTTGTGTAGTTTTTAATCCCTTGTTTGTAAACTAGTCAATGCTGAATTGATCCAGTCTTATCTTCTATGCAATAAGATTATCTATGGTGGAATATCAAATTTGTATACATCTAAAATACCTTGCAATGGCCATTTGATTTGTCTTCAATGATGCAACCAGAGGGACGTTTTCTGCATTTCACCAAAGACACATCGATGTTATCTTCAACTTTGTCAATCGAAACATCAACAACAGCCCACTGTTCAGCACTCAGTTGCTTGCTACATCTAACAAAGTAAACTTCTCTGGTGGGTACCAAAGGTGTAAGCATTTGCAGCTCTGCAAACATCTGCAGTCAAACTAAAGTATGAGTTTTCTTGAATCAAAAGCAATGGCTTGTACGTCTTTACTTCACTTGCAAAGTATTTTGGGGAAATAAAACAACAACAGTACTTGCAGACAACATGCTTACCAATTGTACCGCACCATTTCTGTTGTCTCCTTCACCATTGCTAATGACATCAACAGTGGCAGCCTTCGAGATCATAGATGGAAACATTTCCTTCCATTGATTCTACAACAAAAAATAAACATAACCTTAGCTTACAATTCTGTGCCTACCAGGCAATAGCAGGAAAATTGTTCTAGACTTTACCACGTCCATGAAACTTTGAACTAGTTTTGGGAGATCCACAAAAACGACACCCGTCTCCCTTGAGGCTTCAATGGATCTCTTTGGTCGCCCAGTGGCTGGAATTTCAATGTTAAACTCCTTGATGTACTCATCATAGTTAAGTATTTCACGGCCAGTCTCAACACTGCGAACCCAGAGGGGTTCTCCAGCTGTAGCCATCTTTTGGAGCTCCTCCATTGCTTGGTTAACTATCTCCATAATCCTAGACTTCTCCAGACCAAAAATTCCTGTGTAGAAGTCCAAAGAGCTTCTGTTCTCCTGGTCCTGCGCAGTAGAGGTGGAAGGAGAGGATGTCCCAAGAGGGTATTTTACTAGGGCTGCTCGGAGTTTTTCAACCTACATAAAGATCTTGTACCTCGTTATTTCAAGCTCTAGATAAAAGACAAGTTACATTACTCAATCTACGGAAGCATTGATCAGACGTGCTCATGCAAACATAATGTACCTCGGATTTGAGTCTGGCATTTTCAATTCGGAGTTGTTGCTCCTCCGTTGTCAAGCTGGCATCTTTGCTAGTGGTAGCACTGCCACAGTTGGGGCAACAAGCTTTGTTTATTTTCTCCCTCATTGCCTTATTCTCATCCCGGAGTTTCTCCATTTCTCCCTTCAACAATGAGTTTTCATGGCGCTCTTGTATAGCCTATAAACAACCAATATTCACATCTTCATTACAGTTTTTAGGTACAGTTAGAAGTAAGACTAAAAAGAATTGAAAATAGAATAAAAGACCTTGATTTGGGTACGGCGATTCTGGAACCAAAACTTAACTTGCCTTGGAGCAAGGCCTAACTGCTTGCTCAGCTGCTGTCTTTGCTTCTCATCTGGATGGGGTGACTCCTTGAACAGCCTGCAAGCATTTTCAATGAAGTTAGTAAAACAGCACACACTGATTAACATGTGGTCATCAAAACCAATCACATTCATCAGGATTCTAATCAGCCTTTTCAAACGTATTATTTTCTGTAGCTAACTACTACACATAAAAACAAAGAGCTAAAAGGAAGACATTGATCAAAACACTACGTGTTATCTTTAACTTTTCAATCTTGTTTCCTTTATTAGTGATCATGTCACTAACTCTTTGAATCTTTCGTAGCAGCAGCACTAGAACATAGTAGTCTATAAAGTATATTCTTTACAAAGCTAGCTGCATGCTTAGTGTGGCATGCAAATGCAAATTTTATAAAAGAGAGACCAGTACAACTCAAAACCGACCAATTTCAATACCATGTGCATTATTCAAAGTCTCACCCAATTTCCAACAAATTAATGGGTTTGTCAAGAAAAATTCATTGTATTTAGTGTTCCAAGTTAAAAATCAACGCATTGGTAAGTCCAAATTCAACATACGAAAAAGGAAGTCCAATTAAGAACTACTCACGCTTCCATTTCTCGGATTTGCTCAGTGGTGTGTCTGTGATACTTCTTCCTCTTCTTCTTCTTGTTCTTGTTGTCTCCATCTCCATCATCCTCATCTTGCTCTCCTAACTCCGCATCAAAATCAATGTCTTCTGCTGATCTCGACCTCGCCGGGCCCGAGTTCTCGCTGCTGATATCAGCCGTGTCTTCCCTCGACCTCCGGCGGCCGCCTACGCTCCCTTCATCCCCTTCACCCCCCTCCCTATTAGCCGTCGTCTCAGCCGGAGTCCCGGCATCTCGGAAAATTCCAGCCTATATGTTCCCACCAAACCCAAATTGTAAAACACAAAAGAAGCGAAGAAAGCATAACATAACAACAAGAACACGAACCCAATAAAGACATGGAAACAGTAGAAGGGTTTGTTAGAGAAGAAAGCGTAGAAGAGAGAATGTGAGGAGGAATGGAAGGAAGAGAAACGTACGAGGCTGAGGGAGAGAGCGGGGGAGACGAAGAAGTCTTTGGTGCGAGAAGTTGGTGGATTGTTGGACATGTCGACGACGCCCATGACAATCTAAGCGTGGTGCATGTATTATATTAAGAGAGGAGGACGAGTCGACTAGGGTGGTGATGGGAGTGATGAGACTAATGGGTTTGTTTTATGGTTAGTAATGGAGGCTAGCTAGGTTGCAGGTGAAGAAGAGGGAGTGTCTTAGAGAGAGAGAGAGAGAGAGAGAGAGAGAGAGAGAGGCGGGTGCGGGTTGATTTAAGGATATAGAAACAAAAATGGAGTGAGAGAGCGAACGAGAGAGTTTTGGATTTGAGAGAGAGAGAGAGAGAGAGAGAGAGAGAGAGGGAGAGGGAGGAGAAGAAGAAGAGGCTGGTAGGGGTTGACTGTTAGATATTCTACGTGGAATGAGACTCTCAACTACATTTGAGTCTTTGACTTCAAGCAGCGGTTGAATATCTAACGCTGGAACTCAACTGTATTTTCAGATCAACATGGCTCGGCTTCGTGGCTCAAGTCCCTTTCAATTGGGTTATTTTTCTTATGCCAAAATTAATTTCAGTGAAACAAAAACGTCTATTTTTAATATCCTATGATATACTCATATATAGTCGAATTTGACGGTTATTTGGGTCGACAATAGAAATGGCTGCCAGGAGTCAGCATTTGTCGATCAACGCAATGGAGATTGTCGTAGTGGAGTGGCGAGAATCCTCTCGTTTTCAATTTATGTGGAGAGTAATTACAGCAGTACATTTTCAACCAAGATACTGACGACGTTAATGTATGTGGTTGATTGCTTGTATATGACAACCTTCTTTATATAGGTTTTTTTCATAAGTTTTCAACGGAATGTTTCAAAATAGATGTTGTAGACTATCACTAGCTAGTATTTTGAGTGTTTAACTTTTTTTTTTTTTTTTTACAGAATTGGTAAGTATTTTTTCATGAAATTTGATTGGTAAGAATATATGAATTGCATTATCAAGTGCTTTTGTTGTACTCCTCGGATGTGACTTCTTAACTCAATAACAAAAAATATAATGTCTTACAACACCTTCTATCATATTTTCTTTTTAGATTTAGATGTTGAAACTTGAATATCATTCTTTTAAATACCATGGTTCTGTAATCATTTGTCCTCTAAACGAATATACATCAATAATGCCTAAATCCCTTTCGTCAAACAAACACTCATATGTCATTTCTTAACATAATGATTCCAAAATGGAATCTCTGAAAGAAACATGTTCTGATTGAACCTTGTTTTCAAAGGTGATCTAATCTTAAGCTCCAAAACAAACTCATCAGCTAATCCAGCTTTGCTCGTGGATCTTAAACAAGCCAACTAGCCAAGTAATGGATCTTTTATTATAAAATGGATCAACTTGAATGAATCAGAATCCCATTTCATATACGTACCATTTCGTGCGAAGCTAATCAGCATGGACTCATAACCGCAAGACAAGTATCAAATATTATATAGATGCTCTAGTCTTCTTTAAAGACCTAATGGTCATAACTTAGCAATTTGTTTGGATTCGGATTCGATACATCTAGCTAGCAGCATAGCTAGCGTGGTTAATCTCTTAATGGTGACCACAATTACGTTACTTAACCATATGTTGTATGTTTTAGTCACATACCAACAACACGTACACCCCGGCCTATACTTTAAGTTTCTTATCTACAAATAACTACATGTCAAGATAAAAAGAGTTAAATTTGATGTCATTGCTGTTAAGTAACACTATAGCCTAGTTCTGTCGTCCTGACTGAGAATTGTTGAGGACAAGAATTTCATGTTGTTAAGTGGTTTTAGCTGTGACGATCAAAATACTACTTATATTCATGATAAATTACGTATGTACGTGGGGTGTTAAATACTAACATTAAGCTCACATATGGCTAGTTTGATATTGATACGACTTTAGAAAAAATCTGCTAATGTTGTGCCGTGAATTATAGTTGTATAAAAAACAGTTTCATGTTCTTTTGTATAGTAAAACTTTATTTTTAAAAATTGTTGTCATGCTATTAAATATTATTTTTTATGACAATAATTTCTAAAAGCAACATTGATACCGCTTCTAAAAGATGTTTCTAATGACTTATAAATTTAGAAAAAAAAATTGTTTTTATTTGATTTACCAAATAGAATAGAAATTCAAAACTCATAGAAATTTATATTTTAAAAGCAAACATATACCAAACTAGACAATAATGTTACAGTAAGACATGAATTTGGTCACATTAAAATTGCTTTCAATCAAGTTTTCGGCCTACTTATGTAAGATTTATTCACATGACTCAGGTTCACTCTACAATGAATCTTGTAATCTTATTTACTTTGTAAATAGGAAAGTTGCGACTAACCTTAAGAAGATACTGTTAAGCCTTATATGAACTCACCCGAAAATCTGAGTTCTACTTTTAACAATTAAACTTGAAACTGAATTACTGAGATAGAATAATATCACCTCATTTTGTTAAAAGGGCAAAAATAACATGAACGGGGCTCGGCTTGTTAGCCAAGTCTGTGGGAAAAGAAGACAAGAAGCTGAAGCTAACCAATAGTAAGAGGTCAAAACGTTCAGTCATGACGAACAAGAACAACCAGTACGTACGCGACTCGTGTGTTTGAGGTTTCTCTCTTTCTGGTACCATATTTAATCTTTTTGGTTTTATTTGTCTGTGTCTACATACCATTTAAAGAAACCAACTCTGTGAATGCAATTGATGAATTTGCATCCAAGCTTTTCTACTTATTTTGCAAATTAAAACCACCCCAAACTGCTACATTTGAATCAATTTATCTTTTAATCCTCCTAAGTTTTGAGTTACGAACACCAAGAACATCACATACAGAGTATACGTTTCTGTTCTTAAACATGAAATTACACTTGAATTAATTATCAGAAATTAATCGAATTAGAATTTGAAAATGATGGAAGAAAAAACATTTCATTGAATTGAGTATAATGAAGAAGTTTATAGCAATGGTGCGACTTCTCATCGGCTTTGTTTAGATTAGATTAGATAAATTAATCCAAACAGGTACAAATTTGAAAGTGATATGTTTATACATAAACAAAAACAGGAGAATGTTGATTAATGCATTTTTGTAAATTATATTTATTGGTTTGTTGTAGTAAGTGGATTTCTTTTGGCTTACATGTTTGCTTTCAGTGTCAATAGTTTTACAAAATAATGAGGATCAATGAAAATGATGTCTTTTGCTTTAAAAGAAAAAAGGGTATGCCCAAACCTACAACTTTTAATAGAAGCTTTAATTTTCAAGGGAAAACCCCAAATCGAAAGCAACAAGATCCCCAAAGCCTCAATGAAATTCTTGATCAGTCTGTCTAACCAGCAAGCAGTTTTGTCTTGCCGGTCAATAAATCAAGATAATTCATTGATTTTCATCAGAAAATTATCATAATAACAATAACAATAAATATGTGTCTAAACTTTCATTAAGCTAATCGAACAAGTGAATTAGGCAATCTGACCTAACCCTTCCTTCAAGCCTCAAGGGACCAAGCATTAGTGAAATACATGCCAACTTCTAAGTAAAAGCAAGCATGCCATTATGAAGAACATAACATGAATTACCTGGCCGGTTAAATTCATAAAGTCGACTATAGGAACAATTCTGCAATCCAATTAGGTTGTAATACTTTGTTACCTAGCAGCTTTTGCACTTAGCAGCAGTTATTTTTTCACATAATAAGGTTCACTGGAGATAGATTTACTGATAACCTACTTCCATAGTTCCATATTTTTGCTCAAGCTAAGCATATCTCAACTCAACTTCAGACCAAACATTATTTCAAAAAAAATTGGTGCCAAGCAGGCTGCACTAATAGTTAGATGGAACAACACCATTGCAGGCAATCACATTTCATGGTTAAACAGCTTGTAAATTTTCATATTAACTTCATAGTAGCCTATAACTTTTTATTCACTTGATCCATTCTTACAGCAACCACCCTTTGACCTTAGGTTGAGCACAACAGAATCTTAATGAACATTGCAGCTATCTCCTGACAATATATAAAGAATCAAATAAGAAAAACAAAGAACGAAAGGGTCGGAAGCACCATTATGAGCCATCACCATCTATAATTAAAGTTTTGGTGCCATATGGGTTATGATTAAGTTTATCTGCAATTCAAATAATCTATTTCTTTCAGTTTCACCACAGGAATTTAATTTCTGCAATATTGGTTGTTTGGAATGGTAGATAGTTCACATGTTTTTCATAAACCAAATAAAGAAAACAGCTACTAAGTTGTTTGGGGATAGTTTTTGGTTTCTTCCATTAGTCCTATAATGCATATATCCCTTTTGAACTTAGAAAGCAACTAAAAAGAGGAACAAAAAAGACCCACTAGAAAGAGCTATCTCTCTCTTTCTATCTTTCTTTTACTTTGCTTTACCTTTGATTTGAAGCAATTCTAGTTTTCTTGCGAAACAAGTATTAATGTCATATACAGATGGATTTCTTCTTCTTCGTTTTTCAATTTCAGGATAAAGTAAGTTGGATTAGGCTGAAGAAAATTTGATAAGTTTGAAGTAGGGAATACCTGAAATGATGTAGTGTACCAAAAGGGTTTAAAAGAAAGCAGGGTAAAGATATACAAACAAAAGAGAGAATAAAGAGAAAATTAAGGCTGTCAAAGAAGAAAGTTAACAAATTGGAACAAATGCTAATGAAGGTTGGCTTTGGAAGCAATAGATTACAGCATCACATTCAGATAACATGATTCTACTTTACTTGTTCCAAATTGTAATGAGATGAAGTTTCTATCCTGTTGAAACATCTTTAACTAATTTTTCATGTTCATTATGAACTTGCTGTTAATTATATATTAGGGGAAATTGATCAAGAATAAAACATGGTACTTCAATCATGCGACTCAAACTCACCAAGAAAAAAAAATTAGACGGTATTCATATTGCATATTAAGATAGCAGACATAATAATTAAGTACAAATTAAGCAGCTGCCATCCATTAAGATGTTTTAGCACTTTTCAACCATATATAATTAACAGCAAGTTCAATTCAGTAGTTAAACGTGCAACTGTACAAGTCACCAATTCTGATGAACTTGATTAAGCCACCCTCATCAAGAATGTTAAACAGTTAAAGTACTAAATTAAAATCAAACAAAGACACCTACATCGGGTACCTCTCGCCATCAAATCGTAGTATAGGGTTCAATAATTCTCAGGCTTTCAAGATTATTGTTCAACAGAACGAGTATATATTTCATCAAACATCAATGAGCATCACTCAAAATAGTAATGTACATCGCCACAATTAAGTCTAAGAAAATGAATTTTCAAGTGTTCAAGCAAACTACTAGGACACGGGATCCTCATGGCAGCTGACTCGGAGGCCCTATGACAGATCAAAAGACCACATTTTGATGAGCGTGGTGCCGTGGTCTCATCAGATTTGAGTCATATAAGGATGCAAGAGGACTCATTGTAATTTAACACAATTAACAATATCTCATAAGATTGTGCATAGAAAAGATTAATAATGACTTTCCATCCAACCTTGCGAGGCAGTTAGGTATTGAAGAGTGGATGGGATACTGCCCTTTGGCATGCAGGTGAAAAGATGCCACCATGCATAATTGAACAGACTATTCGATAGAAATGAAATAAATGCTAATACAATTTTCTGGAGTATGCACTTAAAAATGGAATTGATGAGTCTCTGAAAAATCTTATGGTAGTCATCACTTGGCATGTCATAGGATGACATCGAAGGCATACATGCAAGCTGAAAACAAGAATTGATTTCCACCTCAGTTGTCCCTTCTTTGTAATTATGAACAACTAAATCATCATGTGTGTGCAAACACAAGGATTAGGTTACCAATTAAGCTCTTACCAGAAAATAGATACGCCGAAAAGAGTTGCAGTTCACTATCACTAACTCACTGTAGCTCCTCCACCAGTTGGCATAGAACCAGTAATTAGCTTAGAAAAATGTAAAATTTTACGGGAATTTTATAAGTTCAAAACTATTACAAAGTACTATCGTTCAGTTCTACGGTTCTACCATATAACTTTTTTTTATCAGAAACCATGTCTTTATTTCTGCATATCCCATTCTGTATGTCATTTTGCAAATTGTTTTTTATAGTTATGCATGTTCAACTGAATTACAACATCACAGGTCACAGGGACATTATTTATTCCAAACTTAATGGTTTCAAGCAGGCCGAGTGTTAAGAACTAGCTACACCAACACAAATCTAGCTAGACATTTCTAGTGGAAAATTACGGAATTTGGTCTTCAGATAATGGTAACCATCAATATCAGATGGTTGGTTACAGGTCTGCAGTATTAGGCTTCCGCCAAAATTTGATAAACATCTGCCAGTCTACAGCTAGCTAACTATGCCTACTGACCTGATGAATGTCTTCTTTCAGATCTCCAACATAAACCAGATTGTGAAGCCCTAGACATTGTCCTAAATTGAAATTGGAATTCACATATGTAAAAAGTGAGCGATCATCTTGATAAAATGATCTGGGGTTCACATCCAAAACCAATTGGCAATGGATGGAGTGGCCTAAATCCTTATAAACTCACAGGCTAAGTTCTATTCCCAATGTGAGATTTATATTCTCAACACGCCCCCGCACGTGTGGCGAATTTTCAAGCCATACACGTGGATAACATTTTGGGTGACGTAGAGTCCGTGTGGCCATTTGGGCTTCACACGTGGACGTGGGTAACCCGCTCTGATACCATGATAAAGTGATTTGGGGTTCACATCCAAAACTAATTGGCAATGGATGGAGTGGCCAAACCCTTATAAACTCACAGGCTAGGTTCTAATTCCCAATGTGAGATTTATATTCTCAACACATCTATAGCATAATTGTCCAAATTAAAGAGAAATGATGGCAATCTGCAGAAGCAAGAAGTAGTACAGACTACAATGGAAGAAATGCGATTAAAATATTATTCAGCTGAAACTTGAGCATCCTCCACCAAGGTGGAAACATGCGATAATTAAAAAACTCATGCAGAAAGATACAAGTGAGAAACTTCAAATGAACCATCATCATCCTACTATTTTATTGTTTAATATGCTGACACTTGCAGTAGTATTCTTACAAAAATCTGATGCTATCTGGGGGAGGACATATGGGGATGAATAATAGGATCAGTACCTATAATTTAGAAGTAATAACATATAGTTTTGCTGCTGCTATATTTTCAGCTTGTTCCACATTATTCCACTACAGTATCAACATTTTATCCCCAAAAAAAAGGGAAAGAAAGAGAGAGACTGATCTCTACCCCATTTGGGTTCAAATTCACTTTTTCAAACTATTTGGTGGTTATACAGACTAGTATTACATGTGGACTTGACTATGAGTTTATACATAGTACAACAACTATCAATATATAGCCTACAGAACAAGTAACTGGAGTTGCTACACTATTCCTGTGGACTTTATCTTTATCGTTTCTGAATACAGTATAGTATAGGAAAACTTTTACTTGACTACTAAGGTACTCTTATCTGTTATGGCATACTAGAGAAATATTGAATAACCTCTACATGAACACAGGTCCTCCAATGTTTGACATAAGTACTTCAGAATTTTACTGCTACGCTGGGGCCTATGCAGAAGATTGTGTTTAGTGAATGGTGATCTATGGCATAAGGTCAGGAAAGAGTGTAAATCCTTACGCTTTCATTACATATGTGCCATGTTATCTTAGTGAATTTGATCTTCATGCAGTACTTTAATCTTGTATTCTTGAGATTGTTGCTGATATGCAGGTTAGCACCTAGAAAATTTCATAATTTGGGCTTGTGATTTATCATTTTACTTCCTTTTGTGTTTCATTAACTCTTTGAACTTAGGTTGAGCATAAGAAAATCTTGATGAATAATGAAGTTCCTGACCAGTGACCAATCTATAAGAAAGATAAAAAAAAGAAATGAAATAAAATAAGAAGAAAAAGTCAGTAGAACCATTATGAGACATCACTATCTATAATTAAAGTTTTGGTGCCATATGGATTATGATTAAGTTCATCTGCAATTCAAATCATCAAATCATAATGTTATTGTTTCTCTTTCACTATGGTTCCTTTCTGCATTGGTAGTTTGGAAAGGTAGATATTTTGCAGCAATCACATGATTATCATAAAACAAATGAAGAATAGTACATCTTAATTTGGTTTGGAGTAATCCTATTCTTTATCTCTCTTTGCTTCTATATTCGACATACCCCTTTCTAACATCAATCTAAGAAAACAACTAAAAAAAGAAACCTAAAAGACCCACAAGAAAGACCTATCGGCTTGCTTTCCTTTACCTCTGATTTATAGAAATTAGTTTTCTTGTGAAACAGGTATTGCTGGAACACCATAAATGATTATTCCCTTATGTTTACTATTTTCATGATAAACTAGTTACCCAAACATGAGGAAATTTAAATATATTTGAGGTAGGGGGTACCCAAAATGATCCAGTCTACAACAGGATCAATGGAAGGGTCAAATACATACAAACAAACAAGAGACCAGTATGATCAGGTTTTCAAGAAGAATGTTTAACTTGTTCAGAAAAAATGAAAAAGTTGAGTTGCAAAAAAAGAGAGTATGGCATCATACTCATAATACAGAAAAAATTACTCGGTTTTCATCTATAAGGTTTGAGCTCCAGCTCATATGTTCCAGCCTACTATTCTTTCAACTACAGTTTCTTGTTCATCATACAAACAGCTGATGTACTGGTAATCAAAATAAAGAGTGATTAGTTATTCTGAAGAAACTATTTACCAAGTTTAATAGTAGTATGTCTGTGGAAAAAGAGAAGAATCATATAAACATACAGCCATATCTTCTCAAACAGATGAATAGTACATGAAGGATAACAAAGTAACCATATTGGACGTTTTAGCACTTCCCGAACACAATTAACAACAAGAGCAATTTGAATAAACAATCACTACTTGACTACGAACATGATTAAGCCACCCTGGAATCATACTTACTGACACACTCATATTCCAGTAAGATTAAAGGAATACAGCTGAATGACCTACTTTTACCTTTCACCATACATCATATTATTTAATAGGGTCTAACAATTCTTCGCAAACTTCAAGACTATCTATCATTCACTTAACTCGAGCTTACTCAGAACAATCAATGAACATCTTCCAATATAGTAATGTACATCCCCCTAAGGCTTATTTAGTTATAAATTCCAGCCATCAAGCAGCTTACTACGAGACGCAATGTCTGCAGACTAGTATGGTCCGACAACACGCCAAAAGACCATTCTCCTTGGGACGCAGCCTCATTGGGAATTGAGTCAAAGAAGGATGCCACAACTTTCATTCTTGCAACTCAATGTTAGCACAATTAACAATAGCTCATAAGATCAAACATGAAAAGTTTATTAACTTCCTATCTAATCTTGAGAGGCAGTTGAGAATTGAAAGGTGGATGGAATAGTGGCATAGGCCTTCAGGTGAAAAGCTACCTCAAGTAGTGCCATGCAAAATTGACTATATTATTCAATAAAAATAGAGATAATTAAAAGGAAGGAGGTTTTCTGTATGTACATAACAATAAATTCGAGTAGTAGTCTCAGAATCATCCCAAGTCACCATATCAATCCAATGAAAAGAGTCTCCATTTGGATCTATCACTTCTTACTAATCAATAAACAACTCGAGAATCTTGCAAGTGAGTTCATATAGAAGGTATTAAGTACAAAAGCTCTTATCTGAAACTATATAACTTCAGAAAAGTTGCAGCAAATGATAAATACAAATTAAAGTGATTGCAGTTACAGCATTTGAGGATCTGATATTCAGAAATCTCTAGGATTGACTGACGTCATACACTTTTATTTAGGTAAGTTTGGAAAAAATTTCCTGATATAACAGAAGAAATAATCTACAGAATGAAGAATTTACAGCAGAAACAGATATACTGCAACTTGATTCTCAAGAGTTTAATAGATTTGTGAACTAAAGTGCTTATTTAGAGTTTAGATCATCCCTGAGTTTAGAGTTTGTGAACTAAAGGGTTTAATAGACACTTGAACACTACGGAGATTTCTGTTGATATCAACCCTCCCAGGACTCCCAGCCTTGCTCCTCAAGTCATATTTTGTTCAAATCAACCCTTCTCTACTGTGACATCATTAATATTAACGATTATCTCATGATTATTAGTAACAGGCATGACAACGATTCCTTTCTCTTGTAGCTTAGTTTGGTTCAGAGGACCATCAAATGGGTGTGAATGGTGTGATGAATGCTTTTGTTCTATTAGTTTCCAACATACAAATGTGCAGAAATCCTTACAAAAGGGACCAAGTACCGATCAATGTTGTACACTTGTACATATACTGCAAGCATTGCTTAATCCCATATGTTAAATACAAGCAAGTCCCAAAAATGTACATTTTCTAGTGATGGACCGTAGGACAGTAAATCATCTTCACTCACCAGCAGCATAACATTATTCAAGTCCAAGTACTAAGTGAAGGCTTGGTTTAGCATACAAGACATGTATCTAAGCATCTTCATAGACACACCAAATCAACAAAAATCCATAACTAAAGCTGAAAACAATTAGGGATGAAAAAAAACCTAATGCGTCCTAATATGTTTTCAGTAGATACAAGATATATATATTTTACGCACTAGGAGTCTAGGACAAGGTAGCAATTCAAAAGGACATCAAAGACGCACATCAATAATTACACTGGAGGATCAATAAATAGAAAGATAGAGAGCCAAGGTTGCCAAAGCTACATGGTAACTGATGAACTTTTGGCAGATAGAATATTCTGGTGAGCTATAAACAGGTGCTGAGCCCTGAAGCTCTTCGGAAAACTTTTCTGCAAGGTAAGATGAAAGGAGAGCCATGTAAATTCTGCTGCACCGTGCTACAATCCATATGGAAAGTGACACTCAACACTATCAACTTCAATTGTCTTATACTATCAACAGAACTCTTTCCACACTGAAATCAACAGTAGCACTTGCTGGGTTCTATATTAAACCTTGAGCATCTCCCTCCACTTTAAACTTCTTAAACTCAAAAAGATGAAGACAACTCCAGAAAGCAGGTGAATCTTTGGTCTGTAAATTCCTATTAAAGACATATCTGCATGCCTCAAAGCATCCTTCTGTATTACCCCAACGAAAACAAGTGAAAATCAGAGATTGAGGTATAGACCTATAGCAGGCAGGGATCAAAGAGGAGACTGAAATCTCCTCAAGATCTGGAGGGCATCATACAAGAGAACCTACCATCTCCAATTCATTTCAAGAAAAAGGTTCTCATTTGAAGATATCATCAGCAAATTCCAAATATCAAATTCCTCCACTTGAACAAAAACCTTCAATCAATCTCAATTCTTATGCTCTTCATCAATGTTATTAAGACACATCCACCATAAGAGTCGAAGATAGGTGATTCAGGATCACCTTCCTTGACACCCCTAGTGGCTTCTGAACCTCCCTCTAGGTCACCCATTTAACAAATCCCGGCCGCATCTCCTCCACTTACCCCAAATCAATTATTTCCTATAGGAACAAAGCACTTTGTTAGACACTTATACTTATAGTAGGTCAACAGGTGTCCTCCAGAATTGGTTGAGGTATATATGCCACAAGAATCCAATTTACAGATGTTTAGCCTAATTTACTTTCTAAAAGATACAAAAGCTGAGATGCCAGAATCTAGAATGCAAACAACTACTTTGTTACACTCTTACATAGTAAAATATCCATCGTCTGTGACAAAACCACAGGAGGCACTAACCAAGCAGTCAACATGCAAAACAACATGCCTTCATGCATTAATAACTGAAATTACCAGTACACATTCACACAAAATCCCTACGACTCAGAATGAAAGAAAAACGGAAGCCGCTTCCCATTCAGAGCTGCTTCACTAAAGAAATCATGCAGTTGCAAAGCTTCTCTTGGCTGATCTTTCATAACTAATATTTGACTTTCACATAAGAGGGATCATTATCATTTAACCCTTCCTCTCCGGAGAGTCTATCTGTAGAAAGAGATACGATACTGACTTGCCTCTGGATTCTCGATGCATTGCTTCCTAACTAGGAATGCCAAATAAAAGAACTACCCAGCCACTAGCTACTACAATAGGATAGGCCTGATATATTCCTGATGAGGAAAGAACAAAGAAAAGAACAGGGAGCTCAGACTTACTAAACTAAGAGTGAATCCAGGTAGCAAGGCTACAGACCAAACCTGAGAGAGAGACACACACACACATGATAAGGGCATCTTGGTATCATAGGCCATGGTGACAACTCCCCTTACTAGAAAGGAACAGGAAAGGATGCTATTGGTGCTATCAGTACTGATCTCATTATCATCAGGGTTTAGGGCATCTCGGTATGGGTTTGGTGATTTAAGGCCCTGGTCACAGCTCCCCTAACTAGTTGGGAAAAGGAAAGGATGCTACTGGTACTATCCGTACCGTTCTGGTTGTTCATCAGAAAATAGTTTCTTCAGCTAAAAGCGGTAGTCTGTCTCTACTGCTATTGGAATCACTTTCCGGGTATGCTCCTTATTTTACTGATGCTTATAGATCAATTTATAAGTCAAACGAAAAAGGAAATAGGTTTGATCAGATCCACCCCAATAACAGCATTCCTTTCTATTACGCCTAAACTTTCTATTCTGCTAATATTACACATGTTTCTATCTACTGTTCCTATGGTATTCCATTGCAACAAATCTTTTATGCAGCATTATTTCTACATTTTAGCCGCCATGGCCTAGACAAAAGTAGAATGACTTCCACATCATAGTTCAATTGGACATCCAGTGATCTGACCTACAAGCAGGTTTCAATCAACTGAAGGTTTTACTCCCTGCTGTTCCAATGCATGTCATCATTTTCTCAAACATTATATTTACTGATCACCTAATAAGTATAAAAAGCAAAGAAGTTATATGCAACTTATTTCAGCAAAAGTTTGCACCCTCGGCCAAGATGTGCCAAAATGAATACTCAATTGACTCACTTGAAAAGCCCAATTAATGGTTAGAACATTTTTACCAGTAACATAAAGAGCTTGCTAAAGACTTCAACAAAGTGGATCAAGCTGACCCTTGACAAGTAAAAATACATGAAAGACTCGCCAGTCGCCATCAACTAGCTGCTATAAATGATCGGATCTAATGGAATCTCATAAGCTAACCAACAAATTATTGTTTTTATAGAAAGATTTGTAACCGACCAGCTTCTAATCCTTCCTTTTGCCTAATTGATCTAATTTACATTACGCGGGGATTCTACAGGTGTTCCAATGGTTTGAAAATCTTAAGAAACATTTTACAGATGAATAAAGATTAATTTTACTTTAACGAATACAAGGATATAGAAGCGGATTCCAAAAGCAAAACGGCTATCCTCTTATTTCACAAGCAAAAAGATGGACTATCCACATGTGATAAAAACATAACAAAGATCATAAAGACAACAACGAGTTGAGAGGCCGTTAACCTTTTTATCCACATAAAACTAGTTGCTTTTGTTTGTTGGAACATTACTGGAAATATGGGCTCCACAACCTACAAAGGTCTGAATGAGTAATCTTAAGAATATCGTAGCAATGTTTTGCATCAAAACATTTAGGCTGTTTAATAAAGAATTCTATTTCTTTTTCTCAATTACACATTTGATTGAACTACGCATACCTCATCATTTCAGACTGCCATATTCAGCACTGCTTCACAAACATATGCTTACTTTTCCACTTATGAGCAGGATAAACCTGTGGAAGAACAAGAATGAACTCAGAAACTCAAAAGCATCTAAACCAAATTCTAAACAATAGATTTCACTGCATTTCAACCCATTGTTACTCCTTGCTATATGATATCGATATCCACTAGAATGGCAACCTAAGACAAATTAACATTGTCTAACAAAAGACTGAAACCATGATAGGACGCCATCAAAGTGTGAAAAAACCAAGTCCTATTAATCAAGCCTAAACCAAAAGATCATTATCCACCAAGTAACAACAAAACTAAAAAATCTTCAGATTGCAGAGAGCATCTGCTCGAGCTCCTTGTCGAAACTGTCGTCCTCTCCCTCCTCTTCTCCCTGCTGCCTCTGCTCCTCCTCTCCATACATTTTCCGACTCAACCCCGTCTCCCGATAAAACACTCCCCTCTGCTCATCCCACTCCTTGACAATCTTCCCCAACACATCCCCAACCAACTCCTTCCCTCCTCCCTCAGCCCCCTTCATCTCCTCATCCCCACCCTCCTCCGCCGCAACCCTCTTCAACTCCGCATACTCCCCACACATCTGCCTCACCTTCCCCAAATCAACCTCCACCCCCAAATCCATGTGACTAAACTCCTCAATCCTCCCATCCCCAAACAGCTTCTCACACGCCGTCCGAATCCTCGCGTTCTCCAGCTCCCTCAGCTGATCCACCTTCCCCTTCAGCCCCTCGTTCGTCTCCACGCACCCGAACAGAAACACCTTCTTCTCCAGCATCCGTTTCACCACCGCGCTCGCGGCCGCCACGCGCTCAGCCTTCGCGTCCGCCACGAGGTTCCGGAGCTTCTTGAGCTCTTCCAGAGATAGGTAGATTTTGAAAGGCGGCTTGAAGGGCTGAGTCTCATAGAGGCAGTAGAGGCAGTAGAGGCCGCCGAGTCTGCGTGACAAGGAATCTGAAGAGACTAGATGCCCGATTGAGTGGGAGTAGAGGGACTGCATGAAGAGGGCGAGGGAGTTAATGCAAGTGGGACGGGCGTTGTAGATGTAGGAGAACTTTTTGGAGAGCCATACTTGCTTCATGTCAGCGAAGCGAGTTGAAGCGGCGGCGGAAAATTGGGATATGAGGTCGTCGATGTCACGTTTCATCGGAGCCAAATCCATTATCCGGGTTTGTAATGCAGGAATGCCAAAATTCCGTAAGATATGCTTCTCTTCTGCAGCAATTCACAACTGTAAATGAAAAGCCAAAGTTATTGTTAATCTCTACTACTATAATTGGAAGCGTTTTTTTAGTGTCAATGGTTTCACTGTTCTTCTGTAATGTAATTGTAATATTCTGAATTTTCGAGTTTAATTCGTATAATTCTTATAGATTATTAAGTTTAATAATTGGAGTAAAATCACATTTTTTACGCCTTCTTGTTCAGGTGACACGAAACTGATTTCAGAAATTAAATTCAAAAACGTTACGTTTTCTGTGGCTCGAGAGTCGATTTTTATTTCGTCACTCATCTTTGAAAACTTCCTTCATGAAAGTTATAGAGCTCGTCGATACGAGTTCGTGGACACGTGTCAGACCTTAATCAGATGTCAGTATGTAAAAGTTATTATTAACGAAAGTTGGTTTTCGATTTTAAAATGCTATAAAATGACTTTTTTTTTTGAAAACTGTCCAAAAAAAAACATAAAATTTCCCGAGCTTCTCTCTCCTCTCCCCCGACCCTCACTCCGTCGCCGATTTCATCACCGGAGATCTCCCTCCTCTGGCCACTGTGCACGACACCACCGGTGTCTTTGTGACCGCACGGCAGAGCCACGTCGATCTGTGGTAGTGGCGAACCACCTCGAGCCGTATCTCAGCCACCTCCGTGAGGGAGCACTTGTGCCCGGCGACACTGGAGCTCAACGCTACGATGGTGAGTCATCATTCCTCCTCCTAGGCGCAATTCCACCAGCGGTGAGATCGAATCGAGCCGCTTCAGCTCCGATCTTCAAATCAAAATCCGGGATCTTGCGGCGGCGATCCAGCAGGACGCTTTCTACGTCTTGACATTCCAGGTCACCCATATGTGTTTAAGAAGTCCCTAATCAAAATCTGGGATCTTGTGGCGGCAATTCCGGTTGACTTGGGGCAAATTGAAGGTATGGTTACGATCTCCACCTTGTGATCTACGTTTTTGATGTTGGGAATTTGTTGATTTGAGGAGGTTTAGGCGGAGCTAGTGGTGGTGCGCGTGTCGCCGTCTGTGGCGGCGCATGGGAGTAGGTGAGAGCGGCAGGGGCTAGACTATCAACCTAGAACGGTGTAGGAGGAGAAATTGCGGGATTTTGGGGGCTGCGTGTGAGGTCACGCGCGCCTGTTTGGGCGGCGTGTGAGTCCTACACGCGGCTATTGTGGGTGGCGCGGCTGCAATAGGGTGGCACGTGAGCCCCATGCGCGGACGTCTGCGGTGGCACGTGAACAGTAATTGGTGAACATTGTTTTCTGAACGGTAATTAATGACCAGTGTTTTGTTAACAGTGTTCAGCTATAATGAATCGTCATCTGAGATTTTACGTATCGTTTTCTAAGCATTTTATCATGTTATTAGGTGACTGAAAAATCGAGTGAGGGAATCGTTCTTAGTGTCGTGAAAGTTGCTCACATGAAATAAGGTGAGTAAATCTCACTATGACAAGTCTACCCTTGGTGGTGACTCATATTTACGATTTCTTAAAAAGAGTGAACTGTGTAAACCCATATAATATAATAGGTTGTGTATGTGTACAAAAATAGTAAATACGATACATATATATGGGTTGCTATATTATATAATGTTACGGTTTTTATTTCCAAATGTGATTATATTGTGGTGACTATATTTATATTGTTGTGCAAGAGTCACTTAGTTGTAGTACAAAAATATGTGTTGATTGTTATATTGTACGTGGTTTTAACATTGAGTGTTGTTAAAATATTTTCTGGTCTTCGGACGTTGTTGGCAGTAATCGGAACCAAGCCTTGGCCGGGTGTTAGTTACGATCAGTTAGAGCTCTAGTCTATCTGTGGGTGTATTGCATGAGAGGTAACAGATGGGTTGCCTGGGTCTCATAAGTACCTATGTTTTGGTTTGATATTTAGTAACAGATGGGTTGCAGAGTGTCTGTCAGTGTACTGCATGAGGGGTAACAGATGGGTACATGGGTCTCATAAGTACCCATGCTTTTAAATGATATAGGGTAACAGATGGGTTGCCCAATGTCTCATGAGTACACATATTTTAAAAAATATTGGGCAACCAGATGGGTGGTTCAGTGTCTCATGAGTACCTTTTTCTTTAAATGTTATCTGTCATATTTCCTTTGTATGCGATGTTATACTGTTGGTTTACTCATACATGCTGAAAAGCTTACCGGGTTTGTGTTTACAATCCCGGTGCACCAATTCGATAGTGTAGGAGATAGTTTTGCAGGTGGGGATTAGCATATTCAAATGGCTTACTCTGAAGATTTTTTTCTTCTGTTGTGGTAAGGATTGAGTGAAATTTTACATTTCCATTTGTTATAATAATGAGGTGTAAACTGGTTATGTATTATTCAATCAACTGAGTCGTACTGTGAACTCAGTTTCGATACACTGTTACTACAAAATGATTTCAATATATTTGAGATTGTTTTAGAGTTTTCATGGCTTCGAATTCGAATTTTTATCATTCGAAATTTCGGGGTTGTGATAGTAATACACATCATAATAGGGAGAGCATCATCTTTATTCATTGATAAATGTAGTATTTATATCATTCATTTATAATTAGGACAAGATACACCTGAAGATTACGGAGATTCAGAGATTATATATCATTCCTTACTTAGACTAATAAATATTAATTAGGACAAGATACACCTGAAGATTACGGAGATAATTCTCCTACAACACTCCCCCTTGTATCGCGATTCTAATGTGTCATAGTCATAACCGTTGCCTTGGTAAAAACCTTGCCAAGCAAAATAAAAACCTCTTGGGTAAAATAAAAAGTTTGGTCAAAGGGAAAAATAACACAACACACCAACTATAATTGAAGATAACATGTGGTATAGATTCCCCTTGAAGTCTGCAAAACAACTCCCCCTGATCGGTAACTCAATTTCGGAGTTTAGATAAATAGCGTATACGAACGCTTTTCACAATCTTCAAAGTAGCAATGGATTAATGATTTGATTATCAAATCTCACCAAACATTCTTAAATCAAACATGTACATTTATCCGTACATGGATAAAAAAGAAAGAGAATTGCATAACAACTGAAAACAAGACTTTGCAATGAAAACCTTATTCACGCGTGGTATGACATTTTCACGCACTTAAACAGTCATAACTTCCTCAATACAATAGGTATAGATGAACCGTAAAAATATCTGGAAAATAGACACCCGTGGCTTTCCAGTGATATATGGTTCACAACCTACTTCGTTCTAAGCGGATCACAAAGCTCCGTTGAAGTTGACTCAGCTGCAGTATCCGGACATATCTGTCTTATTTTACTAAAACATCTATAACTCACTCAGTATAATATATATGATCAAATGGTTGGTGTCCTTGAAAAGTAGACACATAGATCTTTCCAAGGGTACCTAATTCACATTTTTCAAACGAGTGAGCTGCCTTATAGATCCTGTGGAAGTTGACTTATGAATCTAGGAAGATTCTAAAATTTCTTCATTAAAGTGTCTTTGTGTTGGGATATAGGATTTAACATCATAACGTGTTGTGATCAAACACTAACATATGTGTGGGTGCACTCAGCCATCATCTTGGTCATACGATTTTAAACCAAATGAGATGTTGAGTCAAATATATTACAACAAGTACATGCATACACATATCGTACTTAAATATGGAGAGTTTCATCTCTTAAGACTTATCGTCACTTATACGACGGAAACGCATCTTCTCGTGACTTCGACTGATTCATGGAATACTTGTAGGGCATTACTTTAACGTCCTTTTTGCCTTCAGCTAAATGATGAATAACATCATCAATAACGGTCATCACTTTCTAGACCTAGCATTCTCAAGATCTTTTCATTCTAAGTACAGCTGCATGCAATATTGCATATCCCTAGGCATATATAGGCATATATGGGTAAATTACTTATGTGTAACGAATGCCCAATCTATAATTTGTAACCGCTTAATTGTTGGTTCTGCTCATCCATTCCGTAGAATAAACTTAGGGTTGTGGGATGTTCAACATCTATCCCATGCAATAGTCATTAAAAGTCTTCGAAGTTAATTCTCTTGCATTATCCAGTCTAATAGACTTGATTGGATGGTCAAGGTGGTGAGCTTTGAACTTTGAGCAAGGAGCTTCAGAAAAGCAACTTTCGGCTCTTAGTTTATCAAGAGTTCATCACTTCATCTTAATATCATATCTTTATCAAGTTAACGCGTGCCATGGTCTGCTTGAATTAGGTTAAAACCAATCCATTCAGGATCTTTGTCTACATCTCTTAACTTAGTCCAAATAGAGATGATATGTGACCACAAACTACAAAATTCAGTTGTTTTGGAAACCACCTAATTGACAAGGTATTATGAGAACAAACTGTGTCATATTTAATTCTGAAGCGTTTTGTCAGAGTTTACACCATAAGGTGAGTCTAAACTCTTCTCTTTCTCATTACGCCTAACAAATGTAACTGATAGGATTTCATGTGTAGTGTTGGCATCACCTGACCAATGACCACTAGGCCAAAATATCAATTAGATAAAAGTTGATAGACAATGCACCATAAAAAAAAAACATTGTCTGAAAAATCAGACAATGGTTTCAAAATAAGCATTGTCTGAAATTTTGGTGTAGACAATGATTTTATAGGTATCATTGTCAGATCTCATGTAAGACAATGTTTTTATATTTTGCCTCAAAACACATTGTCCATGTTTCTGCGAAAGACAATGGTTTTGTAACTGAATATTGTCTATACACACGTTGAGGACAACAATTTTTCTTCTTTTCTGAAACATTGTTTGAACTGTTTTAGACAATATATATTTTACAATAGTTGGTTGAGAGATTTTAATGCATTGTCTAAAGAAATGACCAACAATGTTTTTTATAACCGCAAGGGCAATCTCGTCTTTGGCATTAGTACTCGAAGTTGGGATCCCACTTTAAATTCACAAACTCAAACTCGATCGCGCCTCCCTCTCCCTCCTCTTGACTCCTCATCCTCTAACCCTAGATCCAACCATACCCAGCCTTTCCATCCTAGGCTCCTCCACCGCCGGATCACCATTCCACATCTCCCACCTCTACTCCACTCAAATCGACGATGGTCAGCCCCAACTCCTTAAACCCTCCTTGACCAGATGACTCACCTATCTAACCCCAAAGACATCACTTCCATAACCCGTGCCGTCTCCAAAGTATCCCATATCCGTTCTATCTTCTCCGCCTTCACCCCCTACACCATCACGAGGCCGTTAACACCGCTAAGGCCATGCTCGCCCACATGTATTCCACTCTTGTCACAACTCCGAAATTTCGAAATATAAAAATTCGAACTCGAAGCCATGAAAACTCTAAAACAATCTCAAATATATTGAAATCATCTTATAATAACAGTGTATCGAAACTGAGTCCACAGCATGACTCAGTCGACTTGAATAATACATAACCAGTTTATACTTCAGTATTATAACCAATGGAAAGGTAAAACTCACTCAATCCTCACCACAAACAGAAAAAAGAAATCTTCAGAGTAAGCCCTCCGAATCTGCTAATCCCCACATGCAGACTTATCCCCTACACCATCGAATTGGTGCACCGGAATTGTAAGCACAAACCCGGTAAGCTTTTCATTTCGTATGAGTCAACCAACATTATAACATACATCACATACCAAAGAAATATGAAAGATAACATTTAAAGACAAACATACTCATGTGACACTGGACAACCCATCTGTTACCCAATATCATTTAAAAACATGGGTACTCATGAGACACATGTACCCATTTGTTACCCCTCATGCAGTACATCGACAAACACTGGGCAACACATCGGTTACCCAATATCATTTAAAAATATGTGTAATCATGAGACACTAGGCAACCCATATGTTACCCAAAATCATTTAAAAACATGGGTACTCATGAGACCCAAGTACCCATTTGTTACCCCTCATGCAGTACACCGACATACACTGGGCAACCCATCTGTTACCCAATATCACTCAAAAACATGGGTACTCATGAGACATAGGCAACCCATTTGTTACCCCTCATGCAGTACACCGACAGGCACTAGGCAACCTATCTGGTTACCCAAAATCATTTAAAACATGGGTACTCAAGAGACCCAGGTACCCATCTTTTACCCCTCATGCAGTACACCGACAGACATTGGGCATCCCATTTGTTACTCAATATCACTCAAAAATATGGGTACTCATGAGACGCAGGCAACCCATCTGTTACCCCTCATGTAGTACACCGACAGACAGACTAGAGCTCTAACTGAATCGTAACCAACACTCGGCCAAGGCTTGGTTCCAATTACTGCCAACAACGTCCAAATACCAGAAAACGTTTCAATGTTAAAACCAAGTACAATATAACAATCAACACATGTTTATTGTACTACAACCAAGTTACTCTTGCACAACAATATAAATATAGTCACCACAATATACTCTCATTTAGAAATAAAATCTGTAACATTATATAATATAGCAACCCATATATATATATATATATGTATCGTATTTACCATTTTTGTATACATACACAACACACTATATTATATAAGTGTCACAGTTCACTCTTTTTAAATAATTCAAACATATAAGTCACCGTCAAGGGTAGACTTGTCATAGTGAGATTTACTCACATTCACCATAGTCTATAATCACTAAAACCTTTTAAAATCATTTATTAAAATAGCGTTTCACTTACCCATGAACTGTAGATGATCAAGTTCACGTAATTTAAACCAAAACATATTTTTAAAATAATTTTTTATAAGTTATTGATGCAATGACTATGTTAACAACTCAAACTAAATTCAATAGTTATAACACTATTTCAATTATGATGATCATCGTGAGGTTTACTCACCTTATTTCCTGCGTGAAACTTTCACGACACCGAAAGCGATTCCCTCACTCGTTTCGTCGCTAAACAGTACTAATGAACAGTAACAATCCGAATTTCTGATTTTTCTCCCCTTTTTTTTTCTTTAATTCCCCTACTTATACTATTTTCCAAAAATGTCCAAATACCTTTTAATTCGTAACTTCTTCATACGAACTCTGATTTAGGCGTGCCATATGTCCACAAATTTGTATTGACGAACTCTACGAGTTTCATGAATGAAGTTTTCTAAGATTCGTAACGGATAAAAAGTCAACTCGTGATCCGTCACGGTAACGTTTTTGTGTATAAATTGATCGAACACTTTCGTTTTTTCCCTCGTACTATATAATCAGATCACCACCAATTTAAATATCTCTGAACAATAATTATAAATTTCCGAGATATTACAACTCTCTCCAAGATGCTCGAGAATCGCATCCTCTCCCCCTCCCCTCCAACATCAACCGCTTCTGGAAGACGTTGAGGAGCGCCTCAACAAGATCTATAGTTCCACCGAGGACGGATTCAAACTCCACATAGTCCACTTTCACTGCTACACATCGAGTTTTAGTTCAATGCAACTATTCTCCCGTTGGGTAAAGATTGATGTCCTCTTTGATATTGAGAATTGATTTTAGTTTAATGTTATTTAGTTTTGGTTTTGGTTTTTACTTCTCACAGCTCCCTTGCGAGCAATGGGTAATTGGTGAATTGTAAGTGAGTTAAGAGATTTTTTTTTATGTTTACTATGAATTTGATTTTGCCTACTTAATCAACTGGGGTTTTGTATGTGCTTAGGATCAATAGAAGAACAAAAATTGATCCACGGAAGTGAGCAAAGCTTTGAAGTGTTGTTTCGAAGGTAGTAAAGTAGGTGGTTTATGGCTTTATGCATTAGTTTTTAGGCTGTCCTGGGACTTTAATTGTTGTATACATCTATTATAAATTCTTGTTCTATTTGGTACTTAGATTGTTTAAGATGGGACTAACTAGATCCACTATGTATTACACTGAACATCAATTGTTGTTCTATTGTAATTCTATAATAACTTGTGTCTATTATAAAGTAGACTATTTTTTGTTTGCATATTTTGTTATGTGTTACCATCTGTTTATTCCGCAGAGAATTGATGCTGCATTGAAATGTGGAGCCACGAAGGCATAATTTGACAATACAGTAAGTTGTATGTACCTTCTCTTTGGTTATGAAGAATTTCCTGAGTTCTATTTTCAGATCACCTGATTTATTGAGGTTTTGGTGAGGGTTGTGCACTACCAAATGATGCCCACACTTCGGTGACTTTATAAGAATATAATATTTCTTATATTGCTTAAAACTATTGATCACTCCTTAATAGAACTTGTACTATTCAAATAAATATCTCTCTTTCTTTTCATGCAGCTGCTAAATGGCAGCAACTATGCAAGTAGTATTCTCAACGTATGCCTTCTAGTTTACATCATATAATTTCACTAAATGTAACAGTCATTGAATTATGCTGATTAGTAGTTATATTCCCTCAGGTACTACAAGAATCAAAGTCGGAAAGCAGCATTTGAGAAGGCTCTAGCTGATCTTACCGTAAAGTTGAACATGTAGCTGTAACTAGTTGCACATCCTGTAATTTTGGTTTCCTCTATAAAAATCTCTAATTTATAATGAGTTGCTTAAACTGCAAGTAGAGCATTTTTATTGAAGTTAATTTACATATGCAAAATTCTATCCTTTTTTCTCTTGCCCTTTCTTCTCAGTCATTACATGATTAGGTTATTCATAGAAGGCATGTGTAGGGAGGAATAGTATTTATGAGTGTATAAAAGCTTTCACATTGTGTGGCAGAACTAAGTTGGCACATGGTTTGCTATGTGGAAAATACTTTGTTCCTGTATCAGAGGTATGCATGTTAGAGTAGAACTGTTTCTTTCCTTTAATCTACGCCTGTTCCCCAATTGGCTCACATGGTCTTATGTGTCATCTAGGAAAAAGATCACACAAATGTTGTCACCCCTAGCTACTACAAATTTGGTAAGCTTTCTGGATAAACAGTCATATTCTTTGTTGTTTATAATTATCATCTATTTTCACTTTTTCGTGTATATCTTCCCCATTTTATATATTTATTTATCAAAAAGATAAAGGTAATTAAAAAATAAAGACAAGGAGAATCCCTTAGGATGTATGGAGTTCATATTGATCCATTTTGACTTGTTCTGACTTGTTTTGGCCACACCTTTTACAAATATAGAAACAGGATGGGATACCATCTTGTATGTTCAAGGCTGTTATAGCTTCCAGTCATTCTGAATTTTCTTCCATGGGACAGCAGGTATTCTTACCATCTCTTTCTAAATACTGCAAGATGGTTTACTTTTGTCTAGTTTACAGTATGCTTATATAATGTAGAAGATGATAGAAATGACTTACCTTAGTCGTTTTATCCAGCAGTTGCAATACTTAAATGCTACTGTAAATTCTTTTTTTTTCTTCCTTTTTTGTCTAGTCTATGTTCTTTCATACTTAGTATTTGCAGATGATGTAATAGAGTTGTTGGAGAAAGACACAACATAGTAATTGAAGGTCATTATAGTGCAGTTGATGTTTTAAGCCAATGTATAGATATGATGTATTGAATTGGTTGATTATGATAATGCAATTGGTTTGAATATGATTTTGGTTATAAAAAGCAAATTGATATTTTTGGCCTCCCACTTTGTTTATAAATGAAAGATGAACGATATTATTCACCAAATTATAAAGCTAAAAAACATTGTATCACCCTACAATAACAATGTCAAACTATAAAACCACTATTGTCTTTGTGAAAAAAATTCAATGTACATTTAAGAAAAAAACATTGTCTTCACCAGCATTCAAACAATGGTTGTTTAAACCCAATCAGTTGTTTGAACTTATTATAGACAATGTTTTTCGTGCATTGTCTGAACTCTATATCAGATAATTGTTCAATAGACAATGGTACAACCCTACATCAGACAATGGGCAAAAACCATTGTGAACCTCGATTTTTGGTCTAGTGGACCTATCTCTTTGTTAAAACTGGATCATACGGCTTTCCTGGCGGCAGATGGGCGACCAGTCATTTACAACCTTACATGACACCACCTAATCCGGCTGAATAACACTTCCATGTTGACCAATCTACAATGTTAGAATTTTGCTTCAACATAGTATGCATGTATGGTTCGACATCAAATTCTTTCAACATCGTCATTTGCCATATCTCTCTTTGGATTGGTATTGACATTGAGGCGTCTCCCAATAATAACCATCACTCCAAGAAAACAGACGAGTGAGTATCATTGATCATTGATCAAGTTGTGTCATAACTCGCATTCAACAAGTATTATCGAACCAAATGGTCTCTCTACACTTTCGTGAAGACCTCGGCCGAGTGACACCATCTACAACATTTGTAGAGTCACCACGTCACTAATAAAGAGTGACTACATGTCCATTTGTCAGACATCAATCCTTATAGGCATAGTTGCATCATTTAAATCTGATCTCGTCACTTCAATTTATGAGACTATTAGGAACATAATGAGGTACAATGAGACAAATCAAGACAAAACCAAGTTGATTAACTTGAACAAACTTGTTCTTCTCTCCCCTAACGACAAGGAGACTGACTCATCAAAAGTGTCTAAACGAGATCGCTTATTAATGTCGTTATATAAGCGGACATATGTGGAAGCTCATGCCTTAGTCAAAGACAACATTCAACATCAAATAACACATCATTATCCGCTTGTAGATGCGCGATATGGCACATAAAATATGTGGACAATAAACCGTTAACATAATCTGATAACAACCATGCATATCGTTAGATTTGAAACACTAACATGCTAACTGTTACAATCGTAACTTCAATGATGATGGTATAGATGGTACCATTGATAGTCACATATTTATGTGACTTTTATTGTGTTAATTATTCCTTTAACTTAGCTATTTTGTTATGTTTTTATATTTTTAATTAACTTTATTTGTTTTTATGCATTTTGAAGTGGAATAAAGAAGAAGAGAGAATAAAGAGAGGGAGAAAAAAAAATGAGAGGATGAACGGAAGAGAGGGAGAAAAGAGAAAAGAAGAGAGAAAGGAAACAAACAGAGTGGAGGAATAGGGGGAGCCGAACATAAGTCACCTTCAATCTCCTCAAGCTACAACCCACATCTCCTCAAGATGCTAAAATCTCATCAAGCCTCCACAAGAAAAAGGAAGTTCGGTCTCTTCTCCTTTAATTCATCTCTCATGTATTATTTGATGTTTTTATTCAAGATTATGTGTAATTAAATCCCTTGATAGTTAGGGGCTAATCAAAGCTCTAGATATGTCTTCGATTTCAAACTCCGATATAATTTTAGATAAGAATTTCTTCACTGATTGTTCATTGATAATTCTATTGCATGTCTCATTGGGTCGATACTTTGATGCATGTTTTAGGGTTTTATTATCTTGAATATGTATATGACCGACATATCGTTGCATATTCTGTGAGAGATAACAAGTTCTTTGTAGGTACTTATGTGAAGTGATTCCTTAGTAATCTAAGGCTACTAACATTGACCTTAGATTCTTTGTTGTTACTCAAACGTTCTTAGAACTTCATGATTTTAATTATTTTGGTCTAGATACCGACATTTCATAGATCAATTAATTGAGAATACGGTTAAGTCGATACTGACATATCGCTTAACATGACAAGTAAGAGAACGTAATACGGTTAATGACCTAACAACTCTAATTTAGTTGAGAGTGCATTAATCTATAATTATTGACATTATTTTGGGGTTATTGAAGCATATCTAGTGGTGGAGAGAAGTTCCTAGCTATTTTTTTCTCATATTTACATCCATATTTATTTTTTAATATTCTGTTTTTAGCAGTACTTCTGTCTTATTTATTTTTGTTCACCAATCAAACTAATTCTGAATACCCTCAAAATTTGTGTGCTAGTCCACCACTGTGTATAGTTAGTGTCTATTGAATTTCGTAATTGTTGGTTGAGTCTAGATTACCTAATTAATTAGGTTTCCGCTCCTAGGTCGAGTCTGCCAGATTTCTGGTTTACACGTCTGTTTGTGTTTTTAAGTCTTAGTTTCACCAATCCTCTGCAGGTGATGACTCATATTTGTCATTTACTACATTGATAGAATTGATGTGATAATATGGTATCTTTGTAGGTGCTTTTGCGCCTATCAACCATAAAACAAGACATACTACAAGCCGTAGGTTATCATTCGAATCTTTGGTTTATCGTTGGAAACATGTTTTTATCAACAACTAATACCGAACCTCTGTTTTACACTTCCTTGAATGGTTCACTGAATTTCCGAACCTCAAGTGCTACCAAATTTTAGGAGCAAGTAAACATGAGTGTTATAAATCCAATTCCACTGGCATCACTGCCAGAACCAACCGGAAAAGCACCGAACCGGCCAGAATACTCGCCAGAGGTCAGTGACCACTTGTGTTGAGCGGTTCACCATGTTCCAGGTCTTCAAATGTCCTCAAATTTTATGAGTAGGTATCCTTGGATGTTAGGAATCAATGGCTTCAAGTAGAACCACAATAGTCCACCTCAAAAGTAGATGAACCGGTCTGCAATATGTAAATCCTGAAATTTTAAGATTTTTCAACTTTTTGTCATTGTTTGGGTGCTCCATAACATCTAAGTGTTATGGCTTAAGTTTAACAATGATATATGTATCACCCATTCCCATTTCAGGCGGAACAGATCTACTAATTCTTTGATACTTGTTGGTAAGAGGGATCTTGAACTAAGAAATAGATTCTAGAAGCTAAAAAAGGGTATCCTGAGCAATTTCAATAATCAGGTTCAATGATATTCCTGGTATAGTAGATGCTATCACACATACAATCATACTCAATTCGATGGAATTTTTTGATCTTAAAGGGGATCTTCTATAATTTCGCACGTGAGAGGTTATTTCTTGGTTTCGTCCAGTCATTAATAACTTGATTACTGGGAGGTATACAATTTTATTGTAGTACTTTCAATATTATATAAATATGCATATATCTGTTTAGTTTCTCATTTTAGGTTTTTTCTTTGTGCATCGACCATTAATTATGTACCAAATATAACAAGAGGATCGAGAATTCATCAGTAGTACTGGAAATAAAATAATATATATAGCCATTTTATTAGTGTCATCTTATCAGTTCCCTTCCGGAATGGAGGTCCACTCTGAAATTAAAGAGCGAATTTCTTTATTTAACCAACTTTTCAGTCACATGTTCACATCTCAACCGTTCAATATGTAAGTATGGATGCATGACAAAATCATTTGTACGAATTTTCAATCAATTTGGTGATCTTTAAGGGATCAAAATTGTATTAAATTGATGAACAAACAGAAATTGTTCAACATGAACTGTTTGTGTATATCACAATTAATAAATCTCAAACGATCATTAAATTGAGTTAAACTTTGTATAAGTGATCTAGACATTAGGTTCTAAAATATATATAGTAGAGAGGTGCAAATGTGAAAATTTGGTCAAATAAGGAAATCCGCTCTTTAATTTCGGAGCAGACCTCCTCTCTAGAAAGGAACTGGCCATCTTATTAGAGATGTTTGTAATAAAAACGTTAGAACATGTACGTTGTCAGTGTTTATTAGTGAAAATTTGATAAGTGTATTAGAGTCTGGTGTTTTCAAAATTGTATTAGATTCGTCAAGTTCATTTTGAAATTTTGTATTAGAATGGAGCAGTATTTTGAAAATAATTCATGCTAATTCTGACTAGTTTGTTAATGCGACTACAAATGTTGGGATAATTTTCCAGATCATATGAGAACATTAACACAAGGATACAAAAAAAAAATGGTGATTCGAGAATTAAGTTTAGCAATTGATCGGTTAGTGTATATATACATTTTCTTCCATGGAAACTTGGATGGATAAAAAATTTTAAGCTTAACAACTTAAACATGATATCCTTACTGTGTAACTGTGTTATATAACTTGGTACACTTATTACAAGACCCGCGCGTTTACGCGCGAGTTAATACCTAGTCTGGGATTATTTAGTGAATCAAACTTTGGTTGTTTCAGATATGTTGAAATCATGTAATTTTCATGTTTTACACTTACTCATCATCCTCCATATATTTGTAAATTATATTTTTTTCCAGTGATGACCAATCTTTTAAATATCCGTAATCTGATTATCTTGCTTATCGATCATGACTCATGAGAGAGCTTGTTAATGTGTGATTAGAATTGTACTAGGTATTTCGTTTATGTTTCTTGCAATGTTGTAACAAAAAAAAAACGGGAGATCAAGGAAAGCTCAAAAATAATAAACTGAGAAACATGGAACAAGGAATCGAGAGAGATAAAGGGGGAGGAAAAGAAGAAGCACAGAGTAAGCGACTCGACTATCATCTCATCAATCCCGTTCACACGGTCAGTAGCTGACCGTTAAATTCATGTTTAACTATCATTGAATGTAAATTCACATGTTTAACTACCATTGGATGTAAATACAAAGGTGATGAGAATATTTTTAAAATGAAGTTATTTTGTTTTCAACCCTTGAATTTATATCTAATGGTTGTTGAGCAGGAATTCCATGATCAGCTACTGACCATGTGAACGGGACTGATCATTCATAAAGTTTTGTAAACGCTTTTCTACTACCTATATTGTGGTAATTTGCACAACCTTAACTACCCCCTTTGAAATTATCTATTTATATATGCTTAGAATTTTAATGTTAATGAATCTCATTTCTCGAAAGTGTTGCAAGGTGCAAATTTATTGAGTGCCTAAACGATGTAAGGTTGTGTGATGGTGTCCGAACTAAAAATGACCAAATGAAGATAAGCTCCACCAAATATCTTCTCTGGAGATGTCAATGATCCCAGATGCCAATACATATGTCCCCATGCCAACATATATTGATAATAAATAAATTAAAAGCCAAATAATAAATGTCTGATTGTGCATATAGTCTACCTTCATGAAGATAGTAGTATCACAGTAGGGAATCGTATCAAAGTGATCAAACATGCATATCATGTCACACACCCAATGACCCAAATGTATCACCTAATCAGGGGCTAAGGGTAAGTCGGTCCACTAGCCACCAGTTCCGAAATTCCCATAGATCAAAGTTGATTCCTCTTATATGATGTGGATGCGACTTCACATTTTCAGCCACATGAGCCATGCCTAATGAAACCTCTCTATGAAAGTTGTCCTAGATGTACATGTCATTGCCTCACTATTATGAAGCAATAACCTCTCAGATTATCAGATATATAATATAAGCTAAACCTTTGTGCCTTTTCGAAGCCACATTCCTCCATTCATTATGCCTTTGCATATGTATTGCCTCGAGCTAGGCCAAGTGCCCAAGTGATTAGGACGGGGTCATTAGCACTAGTGGGACTAGAGTTTGGTGACTTTGGTCCTCACGGTGGACTGGCGGAGAGTCGGAGAAGATACTACAGTAAAACCTCGTTAAATTAATATTCGAATAATTAATAATCTTGTTAAAATAATAATTTTTGTCGACTCAAGACTAACATGCTAAATTAATATTTCTCTAAATTTATAAGATAATAGATATTTGAGACTTCACATAGACCCCATCAGATATACAAATTAATAATTTATTATTACATATAAATAATTTTATATTTACGAGCTTTATAAAGTATGACTCATTTACTACTTGTTTTTTTCTTGAAAATGATGTCACTTTGAATCCATTATGTTTTTTTCCTTAACATGATAAAAACTTTTTGTGTGTTTTTCTCTTAGCACAACAATAAATTATATATTCAATGTCATCGATGCCATGCTAAGTTGTTAAATAATGTAGTACGTCGACCAAAATAATAAATTTGAGAATGTATACATAATAAGAACAATGTGATACATCGAACAAATTAATACATTTAATAATGTTTACGGAATAAAATGATCAATGTAGCACATTGTATAAAATACAACCTTTATTTTCTGAAAAAAAATGTTTATTATACTCTGATAAATTAATAACTTATTAAGTTATCAATAAATTAATATTTATTAATTTTTCGATATATTACTAACGCACTAAATTAATATTTTTTGCTGGTCCCAAGACTATTAATTTATAGAGGTTTTACTCTAATTGGGTTTCCCTACTTTTGTATCAGCGGTTGCGTTGTCTGGAAGACATTTGTGGTAATGAAATAAGACGCCCGAGATTGATCGATGCCCGCTACCGACGCGGTGAGGCTATTCATACTGTGATTTAACTGAATCTAAAAAGTTGGGTCGACTAACTATCAAAGGCGGATCTAAGATTGAAAAATATGGTAGGCTAATTCGTGCAATGTTTTTTTGGCCGAAGTCCAAATATTTTTTTAAACATGTTTACACAAGTATGGGTGCATGAGAGAGGAGATAAAGACATGATAGCACAACGAGCTCAACTTATGGTCATTTGATCATTCTCATTGTCATTAAACCATATTTTATTAAGAGTGGACAACAAGTAAGAAAATACATTGCTAGAAAAAAAAGCTCAAAAGAAAACAAAGAAAAAAATGTGGAAAGAAAATAAAGGAGGCTGAGATTCGAATCTAGATTTAGATTGGGTCTCACCATACTCTACCAACTCAACTACAATATCTTAATTACAACCAACTCAACCCAAGTGGCCACCTAAACAGGTCCGCCACTGTTGACTATACACGTCTTTGATTGATGTGCTGTCGAACAACGTATATCGATTTATCTAGCTTCCTAATTGCCATCTTCTTTGCTATATTTCTCTGATTAGTGAATGTAGTCGTTTCTTAATAATAGAGTTAGATATACTCAATAATTACTTATTAGACCTTTGCTCATAAATTTATTTTCAAAGAACATAAATTTATAATGATATAGACAATAACCAAACAATATACAGTAAGAGCATCTTCAACATACTTTATATTATAACTTTTAAGCTATTTTAGAGACTATGTTTAGCTTTTTACGAAATTAGCTAGTGATTGTACCAAATTCTCTATTATAATTTGACTTTAACTTTGAGCTATCTCACTCGAAAAATTTGTCGAGTGAGATAGCTCAAAGTTAAGTTAAAACATTTGAATTTAAAACATTTTTTGTAAGGAATTATATATAATTTATAAATAAATTTAAAATACTTTTTAGACATATAATGAATATTTTGATTCAAATTTAGCTAAAATATAAACAGCTGATATAGATGTATTTCTAAACTGGCTAGCCAAAATGACTTTTAAGCTATTTTGATTGAAATTTAACTAAAATATGGATAGCATTGCTAAAGATGCTCTAAATCACTATAAGTATGTAGTCGGTCAGAGTATTTTTAGCAGACTCTCTATTATAACTTTTTAGCTATTTTAAATAGCATTTTTGTTTTTTACGAAAAAATAGTGGCTGCACCAGACTCTCTATTATAACTTTACTTTAACTTTGAGCTATCTCACTCGACAAATTCAAAGTTAAAACATTTGAATTTAAAATATTCTTTGTAGAGAATATACATAAATTCATAAGTAAATTTAAAATACTTTTTAGTCATGTAATTAATATTTTAAATTTAAATAAAGTTAAAATAGAAAGAACTGATAGATGTATTTCTAAATTACCTAGCCAAAATGAATTTTAAGTTATTTTAGTTAAAATTCAACTAAAATATGACTAACATTGCTACAGATGCTTCAGAACCGAGTCTTAATGTGTATAAACTCCAAAACTCAGTGCGCGCTAATTAAAGTTAATTAGAATTTAATTTGCTCTTGGCCATTTGAGCAGACAAACTAACAAGAAATCTGGCGCGTATAAATTAACTTGTTGTTAGGCCTATGAAACTTTTTAGAATATATTGTGGTCCCGATAAAAAAATAAACAACAAATTTAATTGGGTTCTATAATTTATTTAATGGATCCTAATTACTATCTCAAATATGAAATTCGCCCATCATATTTTACAATCTATGAACACATCCTGACCCACTTTACACCATAGTCCATGCGTTTTAATTATCTCTTTGAATTGTGCCTCTATAAGAACACGAATGATATGTCCACTATAAAGTGACCCATGAATTTGTAGATTGTAATTTAGGGCGTGATAGTTTCATTATCCTAAAGTATTTGATTTTGACTTGTAACTTAATTTTAATAATTTGATTTTGACTTGTAAGCGTTTGGCAAATTGTGGGATGAATCTAGCACAATGAATTGTGTTATTTATCTGTTTACATAGTTTTTATTTTTTTAATTGACGTTGATACTTAAAAAACCTAACCGCTAAGTCCCAGTGTCACGCACATAGTATCGCACATGTTATTACTCAATTGCCCAGTTGATTCTAAGCAAACACCATTTATAGTATAAATTACCATAGAATTATTTATTTATTTATTTGATAAACATTGGCAATTCTAAGATTTCAGTTTTCACACAGGGTATGCCTCAATAATGGACAGTAAAGATGGAATTTTGATGATTTTGTAGCGAGGGAAGCCAGCATGTTCCAAGATTTTCTTCCATTCACTCTCAGTCCTCTCCTTTCCACCTAAAGTGTGTGCAATCATCAACAGATCAAACACCAAGCCTGTGTCGTCAAACATGCCAGCACCATTTGGCTCCAGAACGATGTCCGCAATAATCACCTTGCCAGTTCTCTCCGGTATCGCCTTCCAACAGTTCTTCAATATCTTGACGCAATCATTGTCGCTCCAGTCGTGCATAATCCACTACAATTTTTGTCCAAAATCGAGTAGCATTGTGTTAGTGTGATAATTAAATAGATACTATTTCAAAAACCATTTTCTAGCTAGTGCTGCTTTTGAATTACCTTCATGAAAATTGCATCAGTGTTTGGTATACTACCCTCATCAAACATGTCACCTCCAACATGCGACACCCCATGGTACATCGGCGCTGTTGCAACTACATGTGGTAGATCAAAGTTGATGCCCTTAACGCTGGGATACGCCTTCACAATCTCTGCCACTGCGCTTCCAGTCCCACCGCCAACATCCACCAGTGTTGCTGTATCATCAAACCCACCCTTATAGCCGGACAGTATCGCTTTCATCGTAATTATAGCAGTACACGCCATTCCGTCGTTGAACAATCGGTTGAACTCGGGGTTTTCAGAGCATAATTGCCATATAATTCGATCATGGGCTTTCTCAAAAGCGCATGAGCCACCTTGCTTGACGCACTGGCTGAAACAATGCCATGGAGCCATCAGAGTAGCATCAGTCTCCAAGAGAAGCATCGGAACTAGTGTGAGCTCTGAGTCACGCAAGAGCCATCTAGACGAGGGAGTCAATCCGTAGAGGGTTTCATCGGAATCTTCACCATCATAATGTGCGGTGAAGATTTTCCGGCGGACCAGCAACCGCATGATGCGAGAGAGGCATGTGATATCGGGACCGGGTGAAGAAGAGTCGAAGGACGATGCTATTTCAGACAAAGTCAATGCATGACCACGAGAGTGTATGATATCTGGTATGCGGAGCTCCACGGCACATTTCAAGGCCATGGAATCTACAAAGCTGAACATGTACTTCCATACATCTGCTTGGCCTCTTAGAGTTGCTTCATCGAATTCCATAGCTGCTTCCATTTTAAATTTTGGATATGTGTGGAATCAAGTGTTCTAACATGTATATAAAGAGAGGAATAACTCATAGCACCAACCACCCGATATATTAAATGTCACCTAAAAACTAAAAAGTAAGGGCTCGTTCGGTTCGGTGCATTAAATTTGAAAAACTAAAGAAACATGTTTTTGGAAACAATCTCAGAATTGTGAGTAAACATCGGAAACGACCTTTTCACGTTTTTATTGTTTTTGAAAACAACCCGCCCCACAATTGAAGCACATCTCTTCTCTTCTTTGTTGCCCTTTATCTTTTTCTCTTCAAATTTCTAATTGGACTTCTCATTTTCTCATCTACTGTATCTATCTGTCGTCTCTTCAACCCACTTTTCAAATCAATTGAATCATGTATAATCATGTAGTCGATCGATCAAAGGGTTTTGAAAGCCCTTGAGGCAGATCTATGATATATGGATGATTTAGTGAGAAAGCTGCACCATTTTTCTGCTCAATGAAGAAATTGAGAATAAGAACACAGAGAATTGGGGAGAAATTTCTCTTTGATTGATATTCTTGATGATTTACAATTGAGATGAGAACCTATATAAATTAGGGGTGGGCATAAAAAATGGAAATTCCGATCCCGTCCCGCTTCATTCTAGTGGGATGGGACGTGAGACGAATAATTTATATCCCGCTTCGTCCCGTCCCGTCCCACCTTTAATGAAAATTTAAAAATTTATATATATTTGTATCAAAATGAAACTAATTTATGTTCTTAATAACTCTAAAATTATATCAACTCAAATAATAATGGTAATTTATAATATTTTGAACATAATATGCATTTTTTTTGTTAAAATTTCATTATTAAATATTACTTTGTTATGAAAAAATAAAAATATAGATTTTTATTTAACTTCATAAAAAGGTGGGATTTGTCCCGTCCCGTCCCAACCGGGATTAATCCCGAGTGGGATGCATTCTTAAAAACCCTCGTCCCGTCCCGATCCCGTCCCGATTCAAAAGAGTGGGACGGGACGTGGGATGAGCTCCGTCCCGTCCCATCCCGTCCCGTGCCCACCCCTAATATAAATACACACAGACTACAAGCAAAAAACAACTATAGAAGCTATGCAGTGTAGGCACCAACGCACTGGTGCCAAGATTAAGGCAAAACAAAGGAGGCTCTGTAGCAGAAAAACAGGAAAGCATGTCGGTTGAAAAGCAACAATCACATCCACAGATAAGTCAACCAACCAAACTCTCTAGAGCTAAGTGAACCAAACTAGAGCCTTAAACTCTACATAGCACGGAAGCTTGGTTGGACGACCGATTCCCGCTTCGGAAGCGGAAGCGGGAGCGGAAGCGCTCGGAAGCGCGGGGAAGCGCGACGGAAGCGCGATTCCGAAAAAGGTGGGTTTGGAAGCGCGGCGGAAGCGTTGGCTTCCAAATTGGAAGCGCGACGGAAGCGTTGGCTTCTAAATTGGAAACTCGATGGAAGCGTTAGCTTCCAAATTGGAAGCGCGGCGGAAGCATTGACTTCCATCCAAATTGGAAGTGTGATTCCTTCTCTACCTCTATTTCATCAATCAATGTCTTGAGACTCTTCTTGTCGTCTCATCTTCTTATTTATTCCTTTAAGCGGTTAAAGATGATCATCATCAATCAATCTAATATGTGTCAGAAATAAGGGGGAGAGATATCAGGAAAATCTAGATGAGAGAGATATAGAGAGAAGACAGAGAGTTGTGGACAGATATGAAAAAAAAATCCATATGAGAAAGAGAGACAGAGGGAAGACGAACCTTTCTTTATTATCAATTTCATCTAAGTGATATCTCTTTGACTTGCACGTGTTCAACACCTTCACACTATGTTGTACATTCTTTTGTTTGAATTTTGAAATGAAGCTTTAATAATGCTATAATTAAAGATAATCATGGGTTAGAAAATAAGTCATTAATAGTTATCCAGTTATTTTAATACTAGATAAAATAATTAAAAAATAAAATATAAAAATAATATATATATATATATATATATATATATTATTCTGACGCTTCCAAAACGCACCCGCTTCCTTAATTTTTAGAAAAAAAACGCTTCCGCATTTCCAAACGCTTCGCTTCCACGTACCCGCACCCGATTCCATGCAGTCTAGGTCATACATCTCTGTTTCGTGTGTGTGGTTTTATAGGCCTCCGTTGGGCTCATTAGGGTTAGGGTTTTGGGTTTTTGAAGTCCCATTATATTACGGATATGCCATCGTCTCCAAAACCCAAACGTGGGCCTAAAGTCGGATTCGTGATTGTGGGCTAGTCCTGTATGAAGACATTTTTAACCTTTTTTGAATTTTGATGAATACAGTATATCTCAATATATTTCTCTTTTTATGGAAATCAAATGGTTGCAGATTGCGATTGGTGTTGTACCCTCTTTAACAAGGGACTTTGCTTCACTTCAGAACAAGATTGTAACCATTACTGCACTCCGGATCCTTAGTTAGGTAGCTAGCTATGGTCAAATGTCTGTATTGTTTCTCTAAATTAAAGTAAAATAAATGGATGTGTTAAGGGAGTTTCCTTGATCAATTGCAAAGAACATGATTCGTATATGCAATGTCTCGAGAGAAGTCTCCTTTGATCATCCCCTTAAAAGAGAGATTTTCTATAACTGCCCGAAACATGTTACTTGGACAATGAGCTAGTCCTTAAATCGCTTTTATAATGTAAGTGGGAGTGTGAATTGGGAGGAGACATGACCCAAAAAATGAAAATTTCACTCCCCTATCCTTTGCGAGTGCTATACCAAATTGATGATTGAATCTCCTCTCTTGAGTATCAAGTTAATTTGAGTATGTTACTTCATGGTTGATCCATATAAGGGCGCACAATCTACTAAGAAAGTAAGAGAGTGGAAAAATCTAAACTAGCTAAAAATGAAAGCTTCTCCTGGTCTGAATCAAATCTCCTTCAGTGACTAATTATAAGATGTAAATGAGAAATTCTTTTGATAGGCAACTAGCTAATACTAGTCTATTGTTTGATTCTTTGCGTATATGTATTCCACATAATCATCAGTGTTATATATACATCAACCTCACAGGTTGTTATGTATCATCATCAAAGGAAATCATCTGCAAGATATCCCACAAACATCAATGGCAACAAGAACATCAATCAAAGTGATATTTGCTGTCTTTTGCTTCGCAGCCATCCTGGCTCTTGCAAACTGTAAGTATCTTACTGATCTTAGTATTTTTCTTTTGTAACTTGGTTCTCCATTTCTCCAGTTCGCTTTACGATATATGTACTATCTAACATTGTTGAAGCTACACCCCATATTTCTTCATCACTTCAATCAAAAGTGTAGAACAAATTTATAGTCCTAAAATGACTTGTTCTTAAGTTCTATTCCATTGTGAATTTGAATGTTTCTGTTTCAATATGACACACAGGCAAGGCAAGCAATATCAATAGCGAAACTCTTACCAACCGCATGGAATACGATCGTCCATTTTATAAGAGCATTGAGAAAATACATATTTGTGACTATCAGTGTATTAAAGCCGGTTGTTACTTTTGTTGTAAAGTTAAACTTAGTTTCGTCAACACTCTCCTTTAAGTTGGTTTCAAAAAATTGATTGAACCAAGTTTGGATAAAATGTGCAGAAAAGGAACAGTTGCCAATACCTTGGTAAAAATATCAGCCAACTGATTTTGACTGCGAGTGTAAACTGTGAGACCCTGACCCGATTTATATGAAAGTGAAACCGAAACCAAGATACGAAAACCATGGCTTCATAAGACAGACAGTGAAAGGAGAAGATTAAAGTGGGAGACAGAGATGAGCCAAGACATGAATCGAGACTTTACGGAGATCCCCCTCTTCCTCCCCCTCGCCCTCGAAATTTCTACAATTATAAAATCAGAGATTGTATGGAGTATATGTATAGATACATGTACCGTAGTATTATCATTACAATCAACTTAAAGTAACCAGTGAATTTGTCAACCCCAAATTATTTCCTTCTTTAATAGGAGATGGCACCACGCAGTGAGCACCACTGACCTTAATATATAAATGAACCAATTTCAGCCCCAATTTCATGATTGTAAACACAATAATATAGTAATACCATCTATCCGGCTCGTCCTTCATATCACCAAAACCTCTCAAGCAAATATAGTTTAATCTTTTATCATGTACAGTACATATTTCCGGTCTTCAATTATAACTAGTACCTTAACAATTAAACCAATTGCACAAAGCAGCGACCTACTTGACCAGCACAGTTTTAGTGTAGAGTAAACTACTCAGAACCTAATAATACATGATCTCGAACTCTAGAATCAAGTACTAGTACGCAAAGTTCAAATCTACAATATCACTCCACAGAGACCATAGTTCAAATTGACTACACATTGTTTTCACATTCACAACCTACAAACATTAGAACTACTTAAGCCTTGTAGTTCAACAGACTATAGCCCTTATTAATTAAAATTTGATGATCAAGCTTAGTTAGTCATCCAATATATATAAGTTGAAGCCTCCCAATTAATGCAGAATGCAGAGGACAGACAAGAAACCAAAATTTATTCCCAAGCACTAACCTGGCCTGAGAAACACTGCTTGATATTCCTTGAACATTATGACTCACAACACACACAGTAACATTAACAAGTGAGCACACAAAGGGCTATACAGGACTTTTTTTTTTTTTGGAAGTGATCTGGTTAATCCTTATCACCAACCATAATCATTGAAACACAAGAAAGTGGCCTAGATGGTATGACATAATACTTATATAGTACCATCCAAAACAACATCACATGAGTAAAATACATCCACATTCTTCATGCCAATGTTAGCTAAAACTTGATTCCAAGTAATCTGTTTACCTGGTTTAATCCCAAGGATACCAGCAGCAAATAATCACTCGACTGCCATTTCTGTTTAAGCACAAAGCAGTCTGCAACTGAGAGTATTTTACCAAGCTTCCCACTTTTTTTTTCCACCACTTTATCCTAGTTAGGCCCAATACCCTCTCGAATCAAGGCCATTGAGAACACCCCGAACAAGCGGTTAACCTCGTATTAAGGCCAACAAAGACACCCCGTGCTACGCGGATTCCCAATCGGGTTTTGGGTCTTTCACCCTAACAAGACACAATCCCGTATTATTATTTTCCCCACCTAACCAAATTCATACTGAGTTAGGACTTTTTGCTCGCATTATGGTCACTGAGCACACCCCATACTAAGTGGATTATCGGTTGGGTTTCGGGTCTTTCACCCTAGGGAGACACAATCCCTTCTTAATTATTTATCCCGGGCCTAACCGGATTTAAGCACATCACTTACTTGATTACTGCTGGATACTTTTGCATTTGTTCATCCACAACAAGATAAACTAATCAGAAATTTTCAGACCTCAAATTTAAGACTGAAAACATGTAAATCATATAGATGAAATTCATTTAAATATAATTATAGGTCACCATTCTAAGTAAATATGTTCATAAGAATCTATAGATATATTAAAATAGTAAAAGGGAAGCAGACCAGTAAGGACAGTACCCGGAAGTAGTGATTCAAGGATGCTCTGTTGATCAGATTGAAGGATATACATATACCACTATATATATAAATGCATAGCGATATGCCACTAATTAGGGGTGGGCACGGGACGGGATGGAACGGGACGGAGCTCATCCCACTCTTTTGAATCGGGACGGGATCGGGACGGGACGAGGGTTTTTAAGAATGCATCCCACTCGGGATTAATCCCGGTTGGGACGGACGGGATCGGGACGGGACGGGACAAATCCCACCTTTTTATGAAGTTAAATAAAAACCTATATTTTTATTTTTATTTTTCATAACAAAGTAACATTCAATAATGAAATTTTAACAAAAAATGTATATTATGTTCAAAAATATTATAAATTATCATTATTATTTGAGTTGATATAATTTTAGAGTTATTAAGAACATAAATTAGTTTCATTTTGATACAAATATATAAGAATTTTTAAGTTTTCATTAAAGGTGGGACGGGACGGGACGAAGCGGGATATAAATTATTCGTCCCACGTCTCATTCCACTATTATGAAGCGGGACGGGATCAGGACGGGACGAACGTTTTTAGACCTCTGTTCCGTCCCGTCCCTATGAAATTCGGGACGGGATCGGGATTTCCATTTTTTATAATACACATTTGTAGTCAGTGAACGTAAAGGAAAAAGAAATATATACCCTCCAATAAACAAGTACGAACATTAGGTCAACTCCATGCGCATCTGTCATTTCATCACAACCTCATGGTTCCTTTAACCTGTAAAAGAACCAATTCTGCAAATTATTCAGAATAGTAACAGTGTCTAGGGTTTACAACTCATCTTCCCACGTTGAAACAATTATGGGATTATATCCCTCCCCCATCAATTTGTTTAATTCATGTTTAATTTTTTTTTTTCAAAAATACATACAATAGTACACACTTCATGAAATAAAATGCTCCCAAAATGACTAATCACTACATTAAAAAAAATAGTTATGTCCTCACGTTGCTAATGTTATAATTAACACACTTTTTAAATTACGGGTTATCACATAAATAGTTTGAATTATCTTACTTTGCGCCTGATTACGAACATAATGACAATCAACTTCAATGTGTTTTGTTCTCTCATGAAAAACAAAATTTGAAGCTATGTGTGCATAGCAGCTTGATTGTCATATTGAAGATTCAAAGGTTGAGAGGTCTTGCAACCAAGATCCTCAAGTAGACACTTGAGCCAAATAAGTTCACAAACAGCAGAAGCCATGTCACGATACTCAGCTTCTGCACTAGATCGAGCAATAACAGTGTCACATCCCAGAAGGGAAAATGACCGTATTGAAATGGTAAAATAGAAAGTTAACAAGCGAAACAAACGAACGTAGTTCGATTTGAACACTCGATAACTGAAAAACTTCTTAAATTTTTCGTGAAAGGAAACAAGCTGACAAGTTTACAATGAAAGAAACCTTTACATTTCTAACACAAAAGAATATTTACAAAAATATACGCGAGCTGTACAACAAAGTTTCAAACAACGGAAGTAGAAGTGGGTGTCACCAGCCCATAACTAAAAGTAATATATGCAACCCAAGATAAACAAGAATGGTGACAGAAATGAAATCACAACCTCAGAATAAGAAGTTCAATGTACAAACATTAATAACAAATAATAGACAAAGAACTAGTCTAAACATCTTGAAATATAAGGAATGTACTCTTAATACTTCTCGTACCCTAAGTCCCGAAAATAAATCCAGAAACATGCGAGGAATCTAAAGTAGGAGTGAGCTTCGTCCTTGCTCACCCAGTAGGGGCCAACCCACCAATATATGGTTTGAAAGTTAAGGTCGGTTAAGTTTTATGAAAACTTAAAACATTTAGATGTGAGCATGCTCTTTAAATCATTTAATATGAACACTGGCTAAGTTTAATAATCACGGGAAAACAACGCGAAAACATTCATGATGGTCATCAAATAATATCAAGTCATTGGTGACCGATTCTAATGACTAGGAGGCGAATGAGTCATCTCTTAAGTCGATGTCGACTGCCTTTGTTGAAATAACAAAAGAGTGAGAGTGTCCATTTACTGGAATACCCTCAATAGTAATAAATGGATCCAATTATAAACAGGACATTACCCATCTGGAAGTTTACGGTTTTCAACACTGAGGGGTTATTGGATTACCGGGCCCCATACACTCTCAGGTCTACTCAATCACGATCTATCTGCCTATCCTAGGGTTTTAGCATTTCTAAAATCATATATGCAATTTTCAACTAATATACATCACCGAGGAATAGACAATGAATTTAATGGGCACGAAATACACAAAGGGGGTTAGCTCACCCCACTTGGAAATATGCGTAGCCAATGCTAAATCCATGATCCTGCTTCCGCTCAGCTAAAGCCTTCGCCAAGCATCCAAGTCCCAGAATAATCGATGAATGAATGACTGTAAATACGAAATATTTAAATGTCGCCACACAAATAAAATAGGAGACTATACTCCCTATTTTTGGTTTGACCAAAGTAATGGTCAAAATCGATTATAGCTAAGTATACTTCCTATTTATCGACATATTATATTTCAATACTATCGAGTACTCGCATCAAATGCTTTTGTCATTAAAACCTACTAATATGTCGATAAAATAAGAAAGTACAATATATGACTTAGCATTTAAGTCGTATTAGCTAATAATCAATATCTCTAAATTTATTGTAGATACCCAATATAGATTTCCCAAATTGTAAACTTGACGATTACGCAAATGAAGAGAATGAGAAATCTACCTTAATGGGTTTTGGTTAAAAAGTAGTATTCTTGTCGGAAAAATAACATTGATGCCGGAAAATCTTATTTTTCTCTTCACTGCTCAACTCCAAGGCTGCATAATGATGCATTACAAATTTACAATTCAACTTCACATTTGGAAAATGTAATCCCAAATAAATTGGTAATTTCCAAGAAGATGACTGTATTCAAACTCCTTCTCCTCCTTTGTTCTACAACTCAAACTCATACAAGTCCTTCACTGTCATGCTGCCCAATATCAAGCTCCCGAACTCGCAATCAATGTAAGTAGATTAGGAAATGAACTCAAGGTGCACAAGGAGGATTAGAGGACCAAGAAGCTCACCGAAAAAAGGGCCCCCTCTTGAACCCGGAAACTGATCAGGACACCCAAATCATGTAATCACCAAATTCCCAGCTTCTTTCCTTCACATACGAATCCAAAGACTAGCTGCTACTTCCTTCATTCCTCATAACCAAAACGTAAATGATTATCACAAGGTCCTAAACCCATAAATATGAATTTCTTCTAATTGAAACGGTGGAGCTTACCTCCCAAAATTGAGACTTTGATGAAATCAAAGTGACTTCAGTCCTTCAATCGATTTCCTCCTTAGTTTCCCTTCTTCTCATCTAATCTTCTAACTCATTTCAGTAACTAAACATGACGGTTTCGATCAGGCGTGGATCTAGGTAAGGAGGTGGGGGGACTCAAGCCTACCCAAGATTTTGTAAATATATTTGATAGCATGTGTTTTCAACATGTTATTAAAGACTTGGGTGGCTTGGCTAAGCATAATCACAATCTTCAAGCCCACCCCAGTTCGATCTACAACTTCTCTCACCTTCTTCATCTATTTTGTTTTTTTATTTGGTTCTTAATTTCTCAATTCTACCCTTAATACTCTAAAATTGAACAATGGCTATTGGGCTACCCTCTTGTATGACTTTTTGAATCAATTTAGCCTTGATTTATCAGCCTAGCACTTAAATAGTTTCTTAGTAATCTTATATTCAATAAATTATTTTCTCATCTAATATAAGTAGTTTGAGAAAATATATTTCTAGTTAGCTATATTAGACGGAGTTTAAGATGGCTCTTAATATTTGCATGTATGTAGATATAGTTTATATATAATATATTTTTATTCAATATCGATGATTATCGACATTGTGATTTTTTTTTGAATAGATAACATTGAATTTCTTAAGACTTCAATAAAAAAATTCAATCCCACCCAGACATTGAATCCTATATCCGCCACTGGTTTCGATGATGGTTTCACCCAAGAACACATGCAGAAGAAAACAAGTTTGGGTTGAGTTTAAATCGATTGAACTGTGAGCTAGAGAATTCAAAAGTAACCGAAACTATAAGGGAATATGGATTTCGATGAAAGAAGTATGATTTATCACCAGAAAACTATGGAGAATCACAATTCCATCGAATTTGGGAGATGATGAACAGTAGAGGTCATGAACTCAAATTCCCAACTCTTTGGTTTCTCCTCCGATTATCTGCATGGCTGGACAAGGAGTTCGGTATCACCGAGAAGTGTCGATCTGGAGCTCCCGGAGTCGCACCGCTGCCGGATCAGGCCGTAAAAATTGGGACGGGTCGGAGTTGTCCTCTAGGGTCGTCGGGTCAGAAAGAGAGAAACGCAGAGGGGAAAGGAGCTTTTCGGTGTGGGTTTTGGTCTTTTGACCAAAATGTTGACTTTCTCTCCTTTTAAATAAGGAAATGAATGGTGGAGATTAGAAGGTGGAGAATTGATCCAATGGCTAGAATTAAAAGCCTTGGTCAAAATTTAAAATGAAAAGAAAAGTAATTAGAATGGAGGGCTAGGATCAAATTTGGGAAAAGGTGGAAGAGACAAATGGCTATGATCTCTGCACCTATATTATGAATGAATAGGAATGATTTTCCAATATTGCCAAACTTTGAAAAAATCATAGAAGATAGCTCGAAACTCAGAAAAATATTCCGGAAGTACCGGTGAACTCATAACGACATGAGCTTAATTATCATAGCTTGGAATTGAAGAGTTGAAGAAGTTAAGAAATCATCATAGGAAGAAATGACGTATTACTTTATAATTTTACCAACAGTTATTAACTTTGTTGTAACCTCCAAAGTTAGTACAATAAAATTCTCGGGACTCACAAATAGTTTGTTTTTTTTACTTTTCCAAGTAAATAAACTTCCACCAACCAAAGTGCAGAAACATGTTGTGCTCTTTCTATCTAACACAATTCTAGCCTAATCAACATCTACATAGCCAACAAGATCAATCCCTCCATTATTTTTAAATAGAAAGTCTTTACCAACTGACCCTTTCAAATATCTCAAAATTCTTTTCACAATGCCTAAGTGACCAGTAGTGGGAGCATGCATAAATTGACTTATAATGCTCACACTATATGAAATGTCAGGTCTTGTGATAGTGAGATAGATCAATTTTCCAACTAACATTTGATATTGACTGATATCTGAAAGAAAAGATTTTGTAGATTCCAACTGAAACGTGTTGCATAAGGGACTGTGAGCTGGTTTGCAATCTAGCATTTTTTCTTCCTTCAGAAGATCCATAACATATTTTCTTTGGTTTAGAAACAACCTTTTGCAAAATGATGCCATTTTTAAACCAAGAAAATATTTTAAAGGACCAAGATCCTTGATTGCAAATTTATGATGAAGAGGAAGCTTTAAGGCTCAAATTGCAGTCAAATTATCCCCAGTTATGATTAAATCATCAACATAAATCAAAACAACTAATTTACCTTGAGCTCCATTTTTGACAAATAGAGATGAATGAACATTACTTCTCAAAAAATTCATTTCCTCCAACGCTGAGCTCAATTTAGCATACCAAGCTTGAGGGGAATGTTTTAAGCCATAAATGGCTTTGTGCAGCCTGCAAGCCTGTTTGGATATGCAGAATCAGCATGACCAGGAGGTAACTTCATGTAAACTTCTTCTTCCAATTCTCCATGTAAAAATGCATTATTTACATCCATTTGATGTAAACTCCATGCCTTGTTAATTGCTATAGACAGAAGAACACGAACAATACTCATTTTTTGCAACTAGTGCAAAGGTTTCCTTGTAATCAACACCATAGGTCTGGGTAAAGCCTCTAGCTACCAATCTTGCCTTTTTCCTCTCAATTCTTCCATCAGAGTGAAATTTGGTGTTGTAAACCCACATGCAACCCACAACTTCTTCAAATGATTGAGGCTCAACTGCATTATCAAGATTGTTGAGAAAAGTTGTATGAGTGGTAGAATTTTTTTTAGAATAACAGTAGTTGACTATAGAGTGCTTGGAAGTCAACAACACATAATCATTATACTTTGCAAGCCTTTTTCTATCTCAACTAGCATTTCTTCGAGGAGGAGCTATTGCATCAGGTTCTGCATGATTAGGACATGCAGGTTCAACTACCACTTCTTTTATCTCAACATCGGCCAAACCATAGTTATCATGATCTTCAACATCATCCTAATTGGAAAATTAGTTGTTAAATTATTCTCAGGTAATTGAGAAGAAGATGCAGGCACCTCAGAAGCTTGAATCACAGGAACAATCATAGAGTTATCAAAATCACAAGTAGAGACATTGTAAGATGGAGTTAAGTCACCAGAACTCCCCCTTACAACTTTTTCCATCTATAGCAGGAAAATAAGCCATTCCCTCATCAAATCTAACATCCTTGGAAACAATTATTTTTCTTATACCAGGATTGTAGCACCTATAGCCTTTATGAGTAGAAGCATACCCCAAAAACACACATTTGACTGCCCTTGGTTCTAATTTATCTCTCTTATTTGACTGAACATGCACAAAACAAACATTGTCAGAAATTATGAGATGAGAAATATCAATTTTTTTAGCACTTCCATAGGAGACTTAAATCCAAAAACTCGACTTGGAAGTCTATTAACCTGATAAGTAGTAGTGAGAACTGCATATGACCATAATTTATTCGGACATTCATCTGAAACAAGAGAGCTCTGGTTTTCTCAAGATATCTCTACTTTTCCTCTCAGTAACTCCATTTTGTTGTGTAGTTCCAACACAACTTGTTTGATGAAAAATTTCATTCTCACTCATGATTTTTTTTTCATTTTGTTTGACACATATTCAGATCCAGTATCTGATCTCAAGGTCTGAATTTTGGAGGAAAAATGATTTTTAACCAAGTTGTGAAAATCACAGGACATTTCAAACAACTCACTCTTAGATTTCATAACATATAACCAAGTAATCTTTGTAAAATCATCAACAAATGTTACAAAATACTTGAAACCATCAACAGATTTCAAGACAAGACCCCAAATGTTTGAGTGAATGATTTCAAAAGGATAACTAGCTTTAGACAAAGATTGAGCAAAAGGCAGTGTAGTAGACTTAGAGTACTAGCATACATCACATTGATTGTTGTCATTACATGAGTTTGGAATTAAAATAAACAAGACTTTGTCTGAAGGATGAGCAAGCCTCATGTGCCAAAAGGAAAAATATGAGGAAGAATTTGAACTAGCTTGAAATGCTTTAGATGCATATGACTTTATTAGGAAGTAATAAAGTCCATTCCTAAAGAACCCTTCACCAATTATCTTCTTTGTGTTAATATCCTAAAAAACACCTTATCAAGAGTGAAGATGACAAAGTACTGTAACAAAGAAGTAATTTTCTCAACTAAAAGAAGTTTGAATGGAAATGAAGGCACAAATAAAGCATCTGACTCAATAGAATTTGATAAAATTTCAATTTTTCCTTTTCCACAAACAGTTGCACCCTTCCCATTTGCAACTGAGACACTTAAAGAGAATTTTTCAAAAATTTTCATCTTATCCAACTGATTAGTCATATGATATGTTGCTCCTGAGTCAACAATCCAACAATCATACTTATCACTTATATCCAAAGTAGTATAGAAAGCCCTTAGAATACCTGATTGATTAGAAGTAGAGTAATGTTATACATCTGCCAAAAAACCAGCAAATTGATTGAGCAAGGTCGTATAACTTCCAGATGAGGAGCTAGCTTCACCATTATGTTGTTTCTGCTGTAGGTACTTGGCAAAATCATTGATGAGGGCTGTAGGGTTAGCAATAAAGTCAATAATCTCAGACAAAGGTAAAGAAGAAACCATCTTTGCCTTATATCCTTCACCAGCCGGTGACTTTGACTTGTTCCTCATTTCCCTTTCTCTTTTGAACTTGACCGTGAGTTCTGGATGCAGAATCCAACATGTTTCAACAACTTAAGTGGTGGAGCCACAATGATCACACATCAAATTATGCTTCTTTCCTTTGTAAACTTTAGCTTCATAATGATGATGACTAGAAACACAGGCTCTAACATTAGGATTAGTGGCTTTGACCTCCAAGTTCATCACTTTCCTTCACACTTCTTCTCTTCGTATGGTGGCACATAAACTTGTGAATGAAGATAAATATGAACTCATCAATATGATGCTTCTCAAATATTCATAGTCAGAATTCAAGCTTGCAAGAAGTTGAAAGATCTTGTCTTCTTTTGCACACTTGATCAAAATAACAGGATCAATGATGTGTGGTCTGAACTGATTTAGTTCATTCCACAAGCGGGTGAGGGCACCTAAGTGCTTAATAAATGAATCATCTTCTTGTTGCAGATCAACAATCTCCTTCTTCAATTGAAACACTCTAGTAGCATTATTCAAATGCTCATACATTTCCTTCACTGCTTTCCAAAGGACAACAACAGATTAAGAATAATTGAATATTTGAGCAATATGAGGCTCCATTGAGTTGCACAGCCAAAACATGACCTGGTGATCCTTTGTAAGCCACACATCATATCCCTTAGTGAGTGGCTTAGGCATGGATATGGATCCATTGATATACCCAAGCCAAGATTTGCCCCCCAGAGCAAGAATGATAGCTCTCGACCATGAGTAAAAGTTAAACTCGTTTAACAGTGTTAAACGCTGATTGGTGTTGACATCAGAGTCAGAATTTGCAACGGTGAATTGGATGGAATATTCACGGATGAAACTTCAAATTCAGAGCCAGTTTGGCACAGCTGTGCTGCGACCAGAATTGCTTTTGAAGATGTTGTGAGCAGAATTATTTTTGAAGCTGCTGTGACAGGAATCAGTTTAGGTGTTTGGTAAACTGTTTTGAAAATTGTTGTGAGACGAAAATCAATTTTAAGTGTTTGGTAAGTAATAAGTTAAAAGTGCTTTAGAGTTGAATAATTACTAAAATGTACATTATGTTAGAACTGTTTTATTAATGGACAATAACTTCATTAATTCTTCAATGTATGTAGCAAACTTGGTTTTTTTTTTCAATTAATTACTTAATTACTCAAAATAATTTCCCCCCATAATCAATTTAAAGGGAACCACTACACAAAATATATTAGTCATTTGAAGTTGCCATTAAAAATACTAACTAGATGCATCTACTAGACTTTGTGCAATCATATTTCTTAGCACCTCTATTTTTGTCTTCCCATACGATCTTCTTCAAGTTCATGATCCTCCATATCCTCACCAATTTCTTCACTTGAGTAATCGTCACTTTCATTAAAATCTTGATCTTGATGAGCATATCTCCTTATGTAGTTTTGAATGGACATTGTAGCAATAACTATCTTCACTTATTTTGCATAAGAAAAATTGGCATATCACGTAAAATACTATATTTTTTTTCAAACCCCAAAAGTACGCTCAATAATACTTATAAGTGAAGAATGTGCATGGTTAAATATTTCTCTATGACCCGTCAGTTCTTCACCTCTACGGAACTGTGGAAGGTGATACCGTTCGCCTTTGTATGGTCCTAAGTAACCCTTTATTTGTGGATAACTGGCATCCAACAAATAATATTTTCCTAAAATAATAAATTAAAATAAATAATTGATTACCAAATAATTTATAGTTTATTAATGAAATTAAGGTTTAAGAATTACCGTTTGAAGGCTTCGGAAAATTAAATTGAGGGTTGCGTGTAACAAAAGAGAATATTCCATTATTATGGGCAGTGCCTTCCCACCCTGCACAAACAAATATAAATTCCATATTGAAGTTGCATACGACTATCACATTTTGGGTGAGTGTCCCTTTTTTACCAATATATGACACTTGTTCGGTTGGAGAAATCGAAGCTTGCACATGAACGCCATCAATCGCCCCAATACAATCTACCAAATATATGTAGGTTTTTATTTTTATCACAAGAAAAAAAAAGTAGGGGCTAACAAAGTAATAAGAATTGGATATTACATCATACATACCTTAAAAAAATATCTAGCATCACACTAACATATATACTCATTGTTTCTCCTGATCGTTGAAAATGTTTTTGAGTATTCCTATTTCTCTCACCTCCACCCAAAATATAGAGAAACATAGCCAAAACTTTAGTTGTTCCAATGTGCTTTGAACCCTTAAACACTTTTTCAACATCTTTCAACAACATAAAGAAGCAAGACTTTTCCATCGTAAATGAATTGTAACATCTAGTATTATTGCCCTCTAACACTTCTAACAACCAAATATACCCTGTATGAGAGCTTGTCATGCATGGAGTTTTCATGATATACTTTTCAAGATACACTTGAATAAGGCGACCAGTTACCCATATAATCTGGTCTACCTCCTCATCATCTCCTGAAGTGTCCATAATTTACTGAATAGACATGCATTCATCAACAAGAACAAACAATAATTTCTTAAACGTTAATATTATTAATCAAAATAACTGATCAAACCATTAATTTGGGCACACTATTAACACAAACAGAAACAAACTAAAGAAAAGAATAACTAATTACTACTAGCATAAACTAACGTGTCGACACCTATATAAAGAAATCTAGCACTTAATAAAAATAAGGCATTAGCTTCACAAACCAATGAAACGAAAAATAGTATCCTTAATAAATATGGATATCATCACAATCCAATGAAAAAAATTGCAAAGTTCCATTAACAAAGAATGCCCTATGGTCTGGTCCTGATCTAATGAGAAAACTTTCAAATTACAAAGGAGGATCAACCTTCTTTTGATTAAGCAGCAAAAATTGTAGCTTCAGATCAGAATTAGTCATAATAGAAAACATCTCTCTCTTCTCTTGTGAGCAAAACAGCTCAGTCGCAAACCACCAAAATGGGGTACCAACTTCAGCTCCTAATAAACTTGCAGCGACTTGCATGACCTCTTGAATACTAGTTCCTCGTGCGCTTGCAAGAGCTGATGTCATTGTACTCCAACTCTCAACTACATCAACAAGACGATCAATTTGTTTAGACAATTTTGCAGCACCTCCTACCTTATTTTTCTTCTCCTTAGCACCTCCCAAAACTCATTTCCCTTTATTAGCTCCACTTTGCCTCTCCAAGTTTGTTCTGTTTCTTCCTCTATCATGATTAGCTTGCTCATAATCCTCACTATCATCGACAACATCTTCAACAACGTTATGCTCAGAATCCTCCACTACATCTTCAACATCTATGGAAGCTGAGAGAATCATGATAGACTCACCTAGAGCTGTGGTACCCGAGAACATCTTATCATAAACTTCCATCATCTGAGGACTAATTCCTACATCCCAGAATCTGCGATATTCATGATTTTTTTGTAAATGAAGAAGATTTTCAGTATAAGGATTATACGAAAATAAAGTAACGAACACTAAGATGAAAAACTTAATTCATACTTGAATAAAGAATGACTAGAAAAAACTAACTAGTTTCTTGATTACCTTTGCATCCTACCATTCAGGAGTTGCATCAATAGTCTTCTTCACGGGATCCCATCCAATACCAGTTTCTTGTTGCAATAGTGAAGTCCACAATCTCCAATCCGTTTTAAGTGCATCCCATTTGTTTTTTAATTGAGGTTTCAAATAATCCATTCTTGTTTTCTCTTTAAAGGCTTTGACAACATTTTCTCATCCTTTTTTTTTAATCAAAATGAGTACATGGCCTATTTCCCTTTTCCACTTCCTTAACAGCTATATCACAAAAAGTAGCTACTAACTCATCTGGCCATGTGGCCTTTGGTTTTCTAGTTCCTTCATTTTCAGTACCCTTTGCTTTCTTCTTTCCCATACTGTTAAACTATATATACTAAACCTTTGATTCACATCTCAACTTCAGCAGTGTAATATAATTTTTATAACAACGACATGTGATATAATTCAACAATGCAATATAATTTTAATAACAGTATAACAACACTAAATATGACATATAATAGACATATAATGCATGCATTCATTATAACGCAGACAAAGTACGTAAACATCAAATGACCTCCAGGCAAGGGAAAAAAACAAATAAGAAAAAAATAAAGCTGTAACTGATCATGGAGAACAAAGTATGTGTGCCAGCACCCTAATCACACAACAAAACATATTCCTAAAATTACTTTTATGCTACATCAGTTCATGCTCTATTTATTTTGGCACATTATGAAAACACCAAAGAGCAAGCAAATATCAGATCAGGCAGATATTTCTAATCGTTCAAAGAACAAACAAATCAACCAATTGTATAAGAAGGATGTGCGCAAGAGGCCTAAAAAGGAGTATGCATGTGTGCAAGAGGCCTAATAAGTATCCTCGGGACCGCATGAGAGAACTTCATCATAATTCAACCCCACCATATATAACACATATACCAAAATAATAATTATGTCAGCCACCATTTAACATATCTTAACGTGGTTGCTCTGTAAAGTCCGTGTTGATGCTTGAATGAAAAAGGATGCAATGGGTTGTGGATCAGGTAACAAATGGGCAGGAAAAGGCAGCGAAAACAATTGAGTTGCATGATGCTTAGTTGAATTTGTTTGGTTGCTTCTATCTTCATGCATGAATTTTTATTTGTGCTTGAAGATATTCTTTTGTATGCTTGAAAGACTTATTGTCAAATTAGGCTCTAATCTTAGCACTTGTATGCTAAATACGTGCTTTTGCTTGGCTCATGCTAGGAAACAAACTTCATTCTCCATTTTCTATTTTTGTTTCAATAAGGTGGGAGTTGTGCTTGAGGTTTCGATCTTTCTCACTTATGTTATTTACTTGGATAACTTGCTTCTTTGAAATTAAGCTTGTAAGTTCTGCATTATGTGCCTAGTATTAACATGCTTGAGATCTGTGAGTGATCTAATATGTCTTCTTTTTTTTTCAAAAGTTACTTGTTGTTGATTGGCTTTGGTGTTGGAGCTAGAATGGTAGCCTGGATTGATGTAAGTGGTAAAAGCCTGATTATGAGAGTAAATGTGCTTGTTGATTGTGGGTATAAATCAATATTGAGTTGGACAATAGAATTAAATGGTATGCATGCTTGATTTTCAAGAGAGGAATCGATTGAGGTGTTGTGGAAATCTAGATTTTGTATTGGTATAATTTGTTGTTGGTTATGGTATGTAAGACCAGTTGTTTTGCTTGATGTGGATCCTTTATTTTTTGGTTCTCAGGTGGATCAACTTGATGCATGATTATGAAACTTAAAAGCTTGGGATGTATGAGCTAATGGTAAACATAATGACATAAATCAAATCGACAGCTCCCAAGTGCAGTAGCTTGATCAACATGTTTCTCTGGCAATGAATATCATTTACAAAAGTGTGATGAGATTGTACTTATAACCACTGTTGTCAAAATGATTTAGTTTGCTGTTTGGTAAGATTTAGTGGAATGATATGTCAAATAAGTTTGAAATACTAAAAAGCGGGACAACAATAAGGTATTATGCTGAGTCGATGTTGAAATGTTTATAGGGGAGGGCTATTAATAAACTGGCCCCAGCAGTGATTGTTTCAACATGGAGTAGTTTGTTGCTAAATCAAATAATAACCTTCAGGTCAAAAGGTTCAAGCCACTAAGAATATGATTTGAGTAGAGGGATATAAGTTTTAGGAATAGGAAGTCTCAGACTATGGGAGGAAGTGAGAAAATGTAGCTACTTTAATTTTCAACAGTTAAATTTTGGCTTTTGAGGAGAAAAAGAAAGCATCATTTCACATATATACTTGTCTAAAGTGAATAAGTGGCTCACAAGAGGATAAAGAGCATGAAATTGAATATAAGTCTAAAAAATGAAGAACACTAAGCTTATTTGCATCTTTTTGGGCTAGATTTGTTATTGTTTTGCCTTACTGCATGCATTGGTTAATTTGGTGACGAGAAAAAGCATGGATGGTACAAGAAAATTCTTCCATGAAGCACGAGAAAAAGCATGGATGGTGCAAATAAGCTTAATGAAGAACACTAAGCTTATTTGCATCTTTTTGGGCTAGATTTTTTCTTATGGAAGCCTTAACCCCTATTGTCAAATTGGATTGCATTATAACAAAGCCCCAAGTATTATTGCATGTGCTTGAAACTTCTTTTATAGAAAATGATAGCTTTGACATCTAGTCTATGAGCTAATGTAGGCCTGCCATAAGAACAGATAAACACTGATATTATATCTTCCATGTTGCTGGTAAGGTTAATGAAAAGTGGTCGAAAGGTTGAAAGTGGCTTGACAAAATGAGACAATTTTGTGGTGCTAATAGAACTGATGCTTGCAGGGTGTATGTAAGTTGGTCCCGATGGTGATTGCAAAGATATGAGATCACCTTGATATATATGTTCAAGGGAGAGGTTAGCTGCTAGAATCATGGTTTAAACCAAGGTATGAGGTTCAATCCTTAACAAATTTGGAAAAATGTTGCTAGTGATGAGGTTATTCTTTGTGGCCTATTTTGTTCAGTTAAAGTCTCTTGGTGAGATAGCTTTCAGAGATTGAATGATAGGGCTCTTAATTTCTTCACTCAATATAGAAGCCTGAATATTGGATGAATAAATTTGATATTCATGGTTTTCTTGAATGCTTTTTACATGAACTCAAGGCTTGAAGTCTCATAGACAACATTATTGAGCAATAAACATGTGATGCAATGAGCATTAGCATGTTTATCAAGAGGAATTGCATCTGATGCCTGAGTATAAGTGGTAAAGTATGAGCAGTCTGAGGTTGAGCATGGAAATCTTTTTGAGAAAATAGTGCTGCTGGTAAGAAAGCTGAGACAGAAACACGGCCTAGTCTCCAGCAGAGTCGCCAAATATAAGAGGGGGTTTTGTCGAGGTTGTACAACAGTGATATTAGCATGGCCGACCCTAAAAATGATCACCCATTGTCTGAGTTAGCGAAGACTAGGCCCAACAAGCCTTGAAAGACAAAGAAGTCCTAGGAAACTTGTTGTTGTGTTCGTCCCAGCAGCTCATCCATTCCTTATTCACGGCAGTGGCCAGGCATGGCTTATATTGCAGTAAGTAAATGACTTATATTATTGTCAATAAAGGGCTTGGCAAAAGTGTATTTGGCGTGGGAGTTGAAAAAACATGAGTTTCAGAAAGAAGAGATTACAACAATGGTGTCAAGGTGGTTTTGGCTTGTGAAATATGGGATTTGGGACTGAGAGGATTTGGAAAGGATGGAAAACTAAGGGAGATTGAGCATGGAAAGAAGAAGTGCGCTAGAGAGCTTGCTAGCTCACCCCTAATCTGATCTCCCCCTCTCTTGGTTAACGACATAAGGTATTTATATACTGTCCCAACAGTTAAATGAATCTTGGTTTAGTGCTTAGACTATTGGGTAAAGGCATGAATTGGTTAAAAGCATGTATCATACTTGATAATAAATTAAATTTTGTCTAGAGGTGGTGAAATATTTTTGTAGATTTCATGGCAGAAAATCTGCTACTGGGACAACTTTGCAGGATTTTGCTGTGCTGCTGGGAATATGTTTATTTAAGCGATTTTATGTGGGCTTGGCTTTTTAATTAGTTATGAAGGATTTAGGCATGGGCTTTTCTCTTCTTCTTTACCCGTATTAAGATTTAGGACGCCAGGCATGAATTTTAGTCTCAAGCACAAAATTACCGACGAGTCTAAACCTAATAATGGGTCTCATACGTTTCTGTTACCTTCCACACTACACCCATTATTGTAAGCCCCAAGTGCATGAATGTGGCTTGGATCACGTGCATGACTTGATGATTACAAGCGTATTTAACATAGAAATACAAATTGGGCTCAAAAATGCATTAGAGCTGATATGTGGATTTTTAGGCATCAACAATATCTTTCACATATTACAAGCATAAGTTCATTTATATATCATAAATAATACCTAGAAAGGATTGTAGGTATTGTTTTCATTTAAGAAATTATAGAACCACAAGAAAAAAACCAATATTTGTCTTCCTGACCAATATTCCCCTTGAATGACGAATTCAAAGATAACAAAAGCTGCTAGGATCAGCTTTTCCAGGAATATCAAAATCAATTAAGCAAAAAACAAATCTCAATTCACAATATATGTCTAGGATAATGAAAAAAAAACGCAGAACCTGAATCCCAAATATGAAATTCAAGAGAAAAAAAAATCAGAACAGAAAAACGAACGAAAATGGAGAAGAAAATGGAGGAAGAGGAATTACAAAAGAAGCAAACGAGAGAGAGAGAGAGAGAGAGAGAGAGAGAGAGAGGAGAGAGAGAGAGAGAGAGAGCTATTACCTGAACATGAAGTAGAGAATGAGGCAGACGAAGATGAATTCGGCTGTCGAAGAAGAGGGTAGAACATGATTAATCATAAATTATTTGGACATTTTGGGAATGAAAATTTGATTCAAGGTTCATCTGTAACGAATACTTAGGGGGGCGTATTCAATTAAGAATTTGTTAGATTTTTTTTGTATTTGAAAAGTTTGTGGGTACTCAATTTAGATTTTAAAAAATCCTTAAACTTTTGTTGGTATTCAATTAGGACTTTAAATAATCTGTTCAATTCTGATGGTATTCAAAACTCAATCAACTCTTAAGGATTCTAATATCTCATAGATTTTGTAAGATTCTTTAGTGTTTGATATAAATAGCTAAGCCCTAGAGAAATCTGGCCACAACGCAAGAGATTTTCATGTATTCTCTGTCTCTCTCATTTTGAAGATGAAACGTCAACATCAGAAGGAAGGAGAAGACGAACTGACGTTAATCAACCTCAATGTTTCTCTGTTCTCCTAACAAATGTACTTTTCTCTTCTGATTTTGATTTCCTCTTTGTTATTGTACTAAGCTTGTTTTGAATTTATTTGATTAGTTTATTTCTTATGTGGGAATATATAATCTGTCTTTGTAATAGGTTGAGATCTAGTCATTTGATTGAGTATTGTGTTAGATCGATGATTGAAAATACATGTTAGGCTTTCTATTTTAGATTTAGGTTTCTCTATTTCTAGTCTTATTTACCTATGTTTTTTGTCTCGTATGATACTGGTTTAATGCCAATGCCAATGGTAAGGAGCAAAAAGGGTTCAATACTAGCTATTCTTGTATATGAGCTTGGAGATGAGGGATTAGAAGGTTCTCATGATCTGTTTGGAACTTCGAATCATAATTGAAGGCTTGATATGTCCAGATTAATTTTCTCTACTGTAGGACTATTGTTGAAAGTCCTAATGTTAATGATGTTGGTTTGGTGATTTTGGAATTAAAAGCTCCATTATTTATTCTGTTAGGAACTTAAAATCTACTGTAATTGTTTGAATGTAATATCATGATTATGAGTCAAATGGTTATGGACTGATGTTCATCTATTAGAAACCCAAAACAAGTTAAATGATGATTTTATATACAGTCCATGTTGGATGTATTGCAAATTATTGTTGCTAAAACTATGGAAAATTTATGATTATTGTCTAATATAAAACAAAAAAGAATGTGAAGAATTTTTTTCTTAATTGATCACTGATTTAGTTTACAATTAACCTTTATACAACTCGATCCAATTATGGTCTAGAATCGAGCATTCTAATATATTGACAGCTACCTTTTTGACATTCACCAGAATCAATTGTCTGGTATGATGTGACTGCTTCCTTCTGTGATTTATTTCATTCAACACTTAAATCTTAGTACATCACAGGAGTGACCGACATTCATAGAAGACCTAACACACAAACTTTGAATTCAAATTTTTATTGTCTCATCCTCTTCATTATAATGGACAGGTATAGATCCTTTGTTTGAACCTGGAATTGAAACTACAAAAAGAAGACTTCGAGGCTTTCTTAGTTTGGTGATCCGGTGAGAGAGTTATTAGAACACATAGGCCATGATAGGAGCACAAGGAGCTTAGCCGCAGGAGAGAATAAAATCAGGTTTGACATACACTCCAGGAGGGACCAAAAAAAGGTTCAAATTGAAAAGCTTAAAAGACAAAATGAATGATGTTGTTGGAGAGAGCAGCTTGGTTTTTGGTGTTGGAAGAGATGCCCCTAGTGACAATCTAGGTGCCACTGGCATCGACTAATGGCTAGTCGGAGACGACAATGTGTACTAGCACTTCTCCTCAATAGATGATTTAGGCAGTAGTGTTTGTGTTGAAAACTAATCAACTAGTGTGTTTGTGAACAATATATGGTTGAGCCATTTTGTGGCTTGGTTTTGTATCTTAGGCAATGTAAGCTGGTTCATTTGGACAAAAAAATGGCTTCTTTAGGTTTAGGCATGCAAAGAACAAAAACGTATATTGTTTTTGTACATCTTGTATTGATAATATTGAAATACAACCCGATATCATTCGTTAATCTTTTATATTATTTATTGTTATTATAAGTCTGTAGCCTTATTAAATCCAAAGGAACACAAGCAAATCAATCTAATAAAGTATATTAAAATTTATATGGAATCGAAACAATCTATAGTCATAAAATCCATGGATTATGTAAAGTCAACCAGATTCTTTTAAAATTTAGATTGAATACAACCCCCTTAGTCTGCTCTCCAAAATCAAGACGGAGGATTGATTCCTGAAAATTAGGTGGGACCCATGTCGATTTCATTTTGGATAAGGTTAGTAAACGGCATTTTTAAAGGAAACGGAATGACTCCGGAGGGAATCATTCACTTTACTGGTAGGTAAACACCCCCTTAGTGTAACAATTACTGCTTTGCCATACATCCAACGTGGTTTTACCTATTTTGTAGAGTAAAACACTCACTTTGGACTTGAATCTTTATTATAGCTAACACCCAAACCCTTTACAAAATACCCACCAATCTGCTACATTGTAAAAAAAAAACAGGAGTATTATGGTAAAAAATAAATAAAACTTATATACATTAATAAACAATATTATTTCCTTATAGAAATTAACCACTCACGACCATCCTCTTTCCCACACCCATAGGGTATGAGCAATTTCTAGTAGAAGTTGACATATGATATGTCTCCCAAGCAGTAAAACGTGGTATCACTAGACTTTTTGATGATTCAGTGTCACTATTATGTGCATGTTACGCTACATATATATATATACAATATGTATATGAGAGAATATACTTTCTGTATCTCAATAATGAATTTTTTTAGGTACTCATCTGTGTGTGTCTATGTGATACTCACATTTATACAAATGACAATAAATTTGTCATTATTGTGGTAAAACGAATCAATATTTAGATTCATGGTGTTGTTACTCTTAAGCAATATATTAACTGAGAACTCAAAATACAAAAGATCAAAAACAAGTACGAATTCACATACATACATGAACTGTACTGTTGCAAGGATATGGTATAGCCAAGGCCTTAAAGGGATATTTTCTGTTCACAGTTGCACCAGTATTTTCAGTCATGTGACCTCTTTCATCGCAAGGCAATAACCAATCGAACTTGTGAATTTAATTCGCTAAAGCAATCTCTTGAACAACCATAGCAAACTGAATTCCTGGACAACCCCTCCTGCCAGCCCCAAATGGAATAAATTAGAATCCATCGTTACCTTTATAATCTATGTCAACGATGTTCATAAATCTTTCACGTTCAAACTTCTCTGGTTCCTCGTAAGACTTCGGATCCCTTCCAATCTGCCACGCATTAATAAAGACTTGTGTGCCAGACATAATGTTGTAGCCATTTATGTTTATATCTTGGGTAGCAATCCTAGGCAGTAATAATGGAACTGGCGGATGCAAGCGAAGAGTCTCTTTGATTACTGCTTTCAGATAGTTCATTCCAACTAAGTCATCCTCTGTTATTATTTCGTTCTTATTTCCGACTATTCCCCTTACCTCATTTTGTAATTTCTTCATAACACTTGGATTCCTATAAAGCTTGGACATTGCCCATTCCAAAGTTGTAAATGTAGTATCGGTGCCGCCGACAAACATATCCTACAAGAATATATAAGATGTCAAACTAAATAAAATAAAATAAATGAAATCATCGGCCTCTCATAGAAACCAACTTAAAAATTTGTTACTGGCTTTCACATGAAATTATTGAGATGGATAGGAAGCACTGGTATGCTAACGAAATTAAGTCATAATTAATTTTTACCTAAGATCGTCTCTCTTAATAATCAACTAGCTTTACAGATATGCTAACGAAAGTTTGACAAGGCTACGTACCAAGATGATAGCCTTTATGCTAACTCTATCGATGGTAAAACCAGCTATGTTTTCTTCACGAACCGAAAGCAAAACATCCACTAAATCATATTTTCCATCATCCTCATCTCCTTCATAACCCTTTGAGCTATCAATATGCTCTTGAACAACCAAATCCAAAAATTCATCAAACCGTTTAGCCAGACTGTCTAATTTAGCGTCCAAACCATTAACACGACTGACCCAAGCGAGCCATGGAATATAGTCACCAATATTTACACGCCCCATTAACTCTGCGCACTCTCCAGAAAGCTTCATAAACATCCTCCCTCAACCTTTCCCCGATCACTGTACTTCCTCCCAAGAGCTACTCTACAGATGACATCATTAGTAAGCCTCACGAACATTTCAGTTAGATTCAAAACAGAGGACGCCGAGGCTGATGGTGAAGATGAGGATAGAGTACAAGACTGCTTAATGGTGTTGATCATGGACTCTGTTTCTTCTTCTCTCACATAACGAAAAGACCGAACCCTAGAGTTGCTCAAGAGATTCAAGACACATATACTTTTCAGCTGCCTTCAGTACTCGCTGCCTTCAGTACTCGCCGTACGGTGCCATTGCAACTATTGAATGAAATCATTGTGGGTTGCATGTCTTTGCAGGCATGGCTGTGGGATGTAAGCAAAGCTGCAATCCCTATGCAGTTTGGTTGTCGTTCGGTTCTGTTCTTGTCGTTTGTAGTTTATCTCTTGGCGGTCATTTGTGCAAGTTAGTGTCATTTTTTTCTTTCTCAAAGCTTTAATTGCCGATCGTGCAATCGTACAGTTGCTGAGCTCCACCCACGTCTTTTTCTTGTGTCTAATCTATGGTTTTTATTTTCCCTCAGTTTTATATAGTGATTAGTGGTTAGTTGAACAGTAGTTAGTATGGTGTAGTTGAGGTTAGTATGTTGTGTAGGTGTTAGAGTTGTCTGCTCTTCTTGTATTTAAAAGTGTTGGTTCAGCCATTGTTGATTATTCATTCAAGCAAATTGAAAGTTCAGTTGTTCATACTCATATTCATCTTCTTCATAATTACAACATGGTATCAGAGCAGTGATCCTTATAGGACATGTCTCTGTTCTTCACTCTCATTGTTTCATCTTCATTTTGTTATTCCCTTCATTATGACTGGAGGTATCAGAAAAAAAGAAGATTCGTCTTCATCTAGATCTGAGGTTGTTGACACCACCTCTAATCGTATCATATCCTCATTGCTCAATGAGTTCAACTACATTTCATGGTCAAATGCCATGATCCTTGCTATTGGTGGCAGAAACAAGCTTGGATTCATCAATGGAAAGATCAAGATGCCTTCATCCTCCATTCCAGAATTTGATACTTGGCAACCTTAAGATCAGCTAGTAAGGTCATGGATAATCAATTCCATGGAACCAAGGCTTCACCAAATCTTTCAGTACTATGATTCGATTGCTAAGATGTGGAATGCTATCAAGGAGTTTTATGGAGATCTCAACAACTGTGCACGAATTTTTCAAATCAAGCAGCAGATTGCAGCAATTCAGCAGGGCAATCTCACTTTCATTGAGCACTATGGAAATCTCACGGCAAAATGGAATGAGCTTGAGATCTACATGCCCCATACCACTAACTCAGCCACAATCTTGAAAAGAAGAGAAGAAGACAAGATCTTCAAGCTTCTGATCAACCTTGGACCTGAGTATGAGGACCTTAAAAGCCACATTTTGATGTCTTCAGAGCTTCCCTCTCTTAACTCAGTCAGTGCTACTATTCAAAGAGAAGAAACCAGAAAGAAGATTATGAGTGTAGATGTAGCTGTTGCTGAGACTCAAGTTACTGAGAGTAGAGCTTTTGTTAGTAGCAGGCCATATAGAGGCAGGAGGCCTGATTTGAAGTGCACACATTGTGAAAAAATTGGTCGAGCTGGCATTGGTCTTCTCAAAGAAACTTGTTGGATCCTGCATTCTGAACTCAATCCTAAGAACCGTGGTGATGAGATTAGATTTGGAAAAGGGAAGATAAAGCAAGCATATAACCCTAAAGCAAACTACTGAAGCTCTGCCAACAATGCCTCTGACGAGATGATGAAGTTCTCAGCCAATCCTATTTCACTAATCAACGAGTTTGCTAATTTCTTGCAACAAAAGCAATGCAGCAATGAAAGTAATGAGCGCACTGCCATGCTAGGAAAATTTACAGGGTTCCTTGCAGAGGAAAAAATTGCAAAGCCTGAGGACATTCCAGGTATTGTTTGTGCTATTTCTACTGCTCTAAATCTTAACAAGGATCATAATTTTTGGATTGTTGATTCTGGTGCCACTGATCATATGTCAAACAAGTCATTTGAATTAAAAGATTTCCATGCCTTTGATAAACCATCTCATGTATCTGTTGCTAATGGGAAGAAAGTTCCCATTCTGGGAAGGGGAAAAATGTCATTGTTCTCAAGTCATAAAGAGTTATCCATTTTGTATGTGCCATCATTCCCATTCAAATTGTTATATGTGGGAAAAATCATCAGATGGCTAGATTGTCTGTTATCTTTTCAACTCATAGTGTGGTGTTTCAGGATCGAGTAACTCAGAAGAAGATTGGTGAAGGCTTCTTTCTTAATGGCCTTTATTACATCTTCAGTTCCTCAAGTTTTCCAAAAAGCCTCCTAGCTGAAACCAAGTCTTCAACTCTGCATCAATGATGGCACATGCGTCTAGCACATCCTTCCAATCATGTTATGGCGTTTTTTTTTTCCAAATGTGTGTAAAATAATTCATGACTGTGAAATATGTTACAAGTCTAAGTCAACTAGATTACCCTTTCCTAGTTCTAGTTCTAGAGTAACTCAACATTTTGAAGTTGTGCATTCTGATGTATGGGGACCTGCTAGAGTCACATCTTTTGATGGCTATAAATTCTATGTGACTTTTATTGATGATTTCTCAAGAACAACTTTTTTTTTACCTCTTGAAACACAAGTCAGAAGTGATGAAAAGCTTCCAAGATTTCCACAATTTGGTTAGAAATCATTTTTCTTCCAAAATTTGTGTCTTAAGATAAGAAAATGGCTTCGAATATACTTCTAACAACATGTCAAATTACCTCAGTACACATGGAATTTTCCATCAAACAAGTTGTGTAGGAACTCCCCAACAAAATGAAGTGTCCGAGAGAAAGAATAGAGACTTGCTTGAGAAAACTCGAGCTCTTATGCTGCAAGCTCATGTCCCTAAAAAAATTCTTGTAACACACAATTCAAACTGCTGCATATTTGATAGATCATTTATCAAGTAGAGTTCTTGATTTCATGTCTCCCTTTTGAGGTTCTAAAGGGTAGGAAAATTGACATTGATCATTTGAGGATTTTTGGAAGTGTTTGTTATGTTCATGTTCAGAAAGCACAAAGAGACAAGCTTGATCCTCGAGCCATTAAGTGTGTATTTCTTGGATATTCCTCCTCACAAAAGGGGTACAAGTGTTACATTCAGAGACAAGGAAAGTGTATGTTTCAAGAGATGTGACATTTGATGAATCAATGTCCTTCTATCAGTCCAGTGACACTGATCATCAGGAGAGTTGTTTGACATTGTTACTCCTAGCAATGTTCTTGAGCATAAGCCTGCTAGTATTGATCGCAATGATGATGTTGAAACTGATCTTGAGATGGCTTATAATGAGGTTGTTAAGTATGTAGAGGAGCCCCACGAAGAGCCTCGATATAATGATTTTTTTATATCAAGAACCTGCTGTTATTTCCGAGCCTTAATCATCTCAACCACGATATCCTTGTCGAACTAGAAAAATCTCCACTAAACTGGAGGGTTTTGTTCATTATGTTCCAAAACACCCTCTTGGCAATTCAGTTAACTCAATCAATGTGTCTGCATCACATTTTGCTTTTTCTGACTAAAATGAATGATGTCTTTGAACCTAGAACTTTTGCAAAAGCAAATTCCTCTCCGGAATGGAGACAAGCTATGCAAGATGAGCTCAAAGCTCTCCATGACAACAAAACTTGGAGCATTGTTTCTTTGCCAAAGGGTCAGAAGGTTGTTGGAGCTAGGTGGATTTACAAAATCAAGTTTCATTCCAATGGCACCATTGAGAGATATAAAGGCAGGTTAGTAGCTCATGGGTTCACTCAAACTTTTGGTGTTGATTACAAAGAGACATTTGCTACTGTGGCTAAGTTGAATACAGTTAGAGTGTGCTGGAATCTTTTTCAAATGGATGTAAAAAATGATTTTTTGCATGGAGATTTAGAAGGGGAAGGGTATATGAGACTACCTCCTGGTCATGCTCGTGAAAATGAACCTGGCATTGTTTGTAAGTTGCATAAGGATATTTATGGACTTAAACAGTCTCCTCGAGCTTGGTATTCCAAATTGAGTTCAGTCCTATTTTCTGTTGGTTTCAGTTGAAGCAAAGCAGACTCTTCAATGTTCATTAGAAATGGGGCAGCTGGCTACTCATTATTCTTGTGTATGTTGATGATTTAATTATAACAGGTGATGATGATGATGAAATCAAGGCCTTAAAGTCATCTCTAAATGCCACCTTCTCCATTAAAGATCTTGGCTCATTAAGGTACTTCCTTGGTATAAGAACTGGATCATACTTCAACTGGTCTATTTTTAAATCAAAGGAAGTACATAATTGATCTATTACAAGTAGCTCAAATGCATGATTGCAAACCAGCCAAGTCTCCACTTCCTAGCAAGCTTCAGATTGATAAAGATGGAGCAGTCCTTAGTGACATTTCTGCATACTAAAGATTGCTTGGCAAGCTTATCTACCTTACAATTACGCGACCAGACATCACACACATTGTGAGCTTGGTGAGTCAATTTATGCATGCTCCTAACATCTATCACTTACAGCTTGTTAAGAGGCTTCTTCGATATCTTAAAGGCACAGTGACCAGAGTTGTATTCATGAGGAAAAATGGTCATTTTAGACTTGAAGGTTTTTGTGACTCCGATTGGGCTGGTAGTTATATTGATCGCAAGTCCATTACTGGTTACTGAACCTTTGTTGGAGGTAATTTAGTGACATGGAAAAGTAAAAAAGCAAACGGTTGTAGCTCGTTCTAGCGCTGAAGCTGAATATAGAGCTATGGTTTCCACTTCATGTGAACTGATATGGCTAGAGTCACTGCTCAGTGAGATGGGAATCCCATGCAACTATCTCATTACTTTGCATTGTGATAATCAAGCTGCCATTCACATTTTAGCTAATCCAGTATTCCATGAACTCACGAAACACATTGAGGTAGACTGTCACTTTGTCCGAGATCAAGTTCAGTCCAAAGTTTTAGAGATTGCTTATGTTCGCTCCTCTGATCAACTCATTGATATTTTCACCAAAGCTCTTCCCTCTGCTCAGTTTCATCGATTGTTGTCCAAGCTTGGATTAAGAGCCTACCTCAATCCAAGCTTGAGAGGGAGTATTGAATGAATTCATTATGGGTTGCATGTCTTTGCAGACATGGTTATGGGATGCAAGCGGAGCTGCAGCTCCTCTGTAGTTTGCTTGCTGTTCGGTTATGTTCTTGTCGTTTTTAGTTTATCTCTTGGTGGTCGTTTGTGCAAGTTAATGTCGCTTTCTTCTTTCTCAAAGCTTTAGGTCGTGCAATCGTACAGTTGTTAAGCTCCACCCACGTCTTCTTCTTGTGTCTAATCTATGGTTTCTGTTATTTCTCAGTCTTTTATAGTGATTAGTGGTTAGTTGAACAATAGTTAGTATGGTTTAGTTGAGGTTAGTATGTTGTGTAGGTGTTAGAGTTGTCTGCTCTTCTTGTATTTAAAAGTGTTGGTTCAGCCATTGTTGATTATTCATTCAAGCAAATTGAAAGTTCATTTGTTCATACTCATATTCATCTTCTTCATAATTTCAACAGCAACGTCCTTGAAATTATATAGAAGCTTTTTGAAAAAGGTGATTTGGGGTATGTTGGAAAATAAGAGGTCATGGGTCTTCATGATCTCGCAAGCAGCCTTGGCGGACGAGACAATAAGGACCGGCATGCTTCCAAAGTGGAGTAGCATGAGAGGGCCGTGGATTAGAGCTAGGGTTTGGAGTGTACGATGAGGGTGTGAGCCCAGTTGATGAAGGTTTCTGATCACAGGCAACTTCCATGGAGAAGGTGGTAGTGATGATGAGCTTTTGGAAGAACACCATTTGTATAAGAGGGCAAGGAAAATGACCAGATGTGTAAGTTGCAACACGAAATGCTGCAAGAAGCTTGAGAATGTCGCCACAAGCACTTGGAGAAGGTTTAACATCTTGTATTCTTGTTTGTAGCTATATCCAAGCCAGCATGGTGGTGTAGGTATAAACTTATAGCTATAGAATTGGAACTTGATTAAGGACAAAAACAAAAGGGAATCTGTCCGGAATAAAATGTGAAGCATCTCAGATTAAAATAAGTAACCAATAACGTCCGAGGTTGGAACAAGAAAATCAAGAATATATAGGTGAGCATCTCGTGCTAAATTAATTAGTAATTTCATTGACTTATTCGACAGAGGTTGGGAACCTAAGTAGCACAGACACAGACACGAGTGTCCGTATTGGACACGATTCGATACGGAGACACGGCATATAGAAATTTTTTTGGACACGGACACGTGGTAAACACGTTAATTAAATATTATTTTTAATATATATATATATTAAAAAATTATTTTATAAATTTGAAAGTATTTAGAATTTTAGATGTATATATATGTCAAAGTGTGCATTAAAATGATGAAAACATAACTTGTTAGAATGGCTAAGGACTTGATAAATACCTTGGATAACCAAGGTTCGAATCCCACCACAAGCATTCTTATTTTTATCACGAGTTTCTCTCCTTATATATATTAAAGTGTGCATAAATATAACAAAAACATAATCTGTTGGAATGGTTGAGGAGTTGTTGAGTGCCTTGGATGACCAAGGTTCGATTCTCACCATAAGCACTTTCACTTTTATTATGAGTTGGTGCGTGTCCGCGTGTCACATTTGGACACTCGCGTGTCTGAATGCGGAAAAGCGTGTCCGGCGTGTCGGTGTGCGTGTCCGTGTCGGACACACTATACGCCACTATAATGGCGTGTCCGTGCAACCTAGTTGGGAACCATTCTCATCGACTCGTTCAATTATTGTAATTAGAGTATAATTTTGTATAACTTTCCCTTGATCAATAGGGTAGCGAGTATAATATATATTTATAAAAGGTTTCAGACGAGCCTCTAGGCGAGGCTACTCCTACACCCACCTCTCATATTATTACGATTATGCAAAACCCGAGAACCCTGATTAGCACTAGACATATTACAATAATCCTCGACTATGACATCTTGAATAATATTTAGAACTTCGTCAACCCAAAATTCCACTACACTATTAATACTAGCAAAATGTATTAACCGATAAACAACATTATTTACTTCTCTAAAACATGACTAATAGAAATAAACTCAAATATAAGGATGAGAGCTTTACAATCCTCCAGAAGCCTATTAACCTCAAAAGAGTACATAGTGTCAGATTTCAGGGCCGTCACAAGAATAACACAAACAATTTCCACCTTTAGAGCACAACACCCCACACACACACGTGCTGATTCAACATGCAGTGCGGAGTTCAAATCCTGAAGCCTTTGAGACCATGCACCATGTACATGTTGAGACACCCTGCCTCCAAATTACTCGAAAGGAATTCAAGCACATGGTGAATTTAATTGGAATCATACGCCGGCTGAAGAAACAGCGACGGCGGGGCTGGGTTTTGGGAGACAGAAACAGAAAGGTGAGGCTGAGAGAGAAGGGAGGAGAGTTTAAAGATTAAGGTGCTAATGTGAAATTATAATATTGCCCTTGAAGAAACTTTAATCCAAATTTTACGCTTAATTTTGGTTGCCAACAACTCTTACATATAATAATCATTTTAAGTGTACCACATGTTTACGAACTCGTATCGTCGAACTCAACTACTTCCGTGAAGAAAGTTTTCACGAATAACATACGAATTAGAAGTCAACTATTTAAGTTTCCACTTAGAACGACTCTCGATACGAGTAAATGATAATGGTAAGTGAGGAAGTGAACAAAGTTCGGGTCATGACACGTGCCCCTGATCATCTTTCACAACCCAACCAGCCCCTCATGTGCCATCATTTTTGAAATCCCCATCAAAATTTAATTTGAGTCTGCCACTCGGGGGAGGACACCAGTCTAGACTTTTTGTTGATTAATAAAGATCAGTGCGGGTCCATCTTCAATTGCTCTCTAACTATTTGGGACTTCTTTAAGCATAATGCTGAGTTCACTACATTGCATCAAAGTAATTCTAATCGGATTCATACCAAGTGTCTATAGTGTGTCTGCTTAGATTGTATACCAATTCCCTCAATGAAAATCAGATCAAACGAATGTACTAATTTTTAATGTTTTTAAGAATTTGATCAAATGGATTAGTATATATTAAAAATGGTCGGAGAGATCCCATATAAAAGTAATGACAAATAGTGGTTGCACCAAACTCTCTATTATAATTTTACTTTAATTTTGAGCTATCTGACTCGACAAATTTATGAAATCGTGTGTGAATGAACTTCGACCTTAATTTTTGGACTTGAAGCGATATTGTTGCAAGGTTAGATACACACATCTATGAAATTGATTGCCTTGAAGCTCTACATTCATGATCCTGATCTTGGGTAGGATAATTAAAATTATTTTCACAAGTAAATTGGTCCAATCGTCCATCTACATAAGGTTATCCATATTCAAACTTTTTATCTCCACCACATTATCCACTTTTACCACCATCACTATTATTTCCGCACTTGTGACTCATCACCCGAGTATTGGCTCTTAAATTTATAGTTCTTCTATCAAGTATTAAGTATTGACCAATAACTGTCATGTGATTCATTACTTTCCTCAATAATGCTCGAGGAGAACACTTCCTAATTAGATATCATTTGAGAAGATTATAGGACTGCTACTTTTTTGATATCCCTCGAGGAGATCAAATACTTGTCATTGAAATTACTCGAAACTTCATTTTTCATCTGAACATCCTCTAAGGGAACTTAGGGGACTACTCTATAGTCTTTATTTTGAAATTCCTAAAGGAGAACACGTACTTGTTTGTTTGCCAAATAAACAACGTAATTGTTGCTCTTGCTTAATTCCATAATCATACTTGAATCCACGAATATACGTCACAAATAACTCTCGCCATTCGATTTTGTATCATTATGTGATTAATAACATAAACAATTAAAATATATGGTTAGTTTACATAAACCATATAAAAAACCTATTTTACCCATGGGATAAAAACGGTTTTACTTGGAGGCAAAATTTCCATGCCGCGGATTTTACCAATTTACCACAAGGGGTAAGAAAACCTTGTGACATAGTCGGGTCGGGTTAATACTACGACCGGGTCGGAAATCCGGTGGAGGTTGATCTGCAAAAGATGTCGTGCAGCGTTGTTCCTTCATCGAGGGCGCTGGGTCCGATGTCTAAGGGTTTGCCACCGATCTAGGCACATCTGGAGCAGGAGAGGTGTTGCCGGTCCTGAGATTAGCGTCGACATGGATCTTTGTCGTTGATGGCTCAAAAGCCATGGCAGCATGCTACGCAAGGGACGTGCGTGCGGGGTCGATGTGATAAGGATTACAGTAGCGTAGCTGTCTGGACGATGGGGTCTTGGGAACAAGCGCCAGATTGAAGACCGTAAGCAAGGAGGAAATCTGATCAGCGCAGATCGAAGGAAAGAGCGGTTCCGGGAATACAATACCGGGTTGACCTCGCTGGTCGGAGGAAGGCTGGGGTGCCCAAAGTAGATTTTCTGGGTGCCCAAAACAAGATCGATTTCTTTTTTTTTCTTTTCAGAAATTCTATTTTTTTCCGTCTTCTGTCGAATTTTTTCAAAGATTTTTCATCTTCTTTTGTCGAATTTTTCATGGTAGAAGGATTTTTTTTTTCATAATTGTTTTAGGGTTCTAGACCTAGGCACTCATGGTTAGAACTACGTGCTGATAACGTCTTACACAAAAATTTAATTCGCATCATAATAGGGAAAAATATATTCATTGATAAGGGAGCCATTATATAGGCATTACATTCAGTATCCCGTAGATTTAGGGATTATATATCATTCATTATCTAGACTAACATATACTAATTAGAACAAGATACCTTAGAAGATTACAGAGATAATTCTCCTACAATATTCACCAATTTTTTTAAACTCCTAAATTATCCCCGCATATACAAAGTTCACTAAAATTAATGAAAATTAGAAGGACTTATTACCGTAGCATACCATAATAATCCTTGAAATATAAATACGGAAGTCTAGAACCGTGCATCATGAAGAGAAGAATTGCACGATTAGAAGACGAGGGAAACTGTCAGGCACACGATCTCAAACGAAGAGTATGTGGGACTTATCCAAGTACATATGTCTACATCAAAATACCCTCTCCCAATTTACGATTCACAGTTCATACAAAAGAGAGGTAGAGCGAAATCATGATCAAATTATCATGTATCGGTCGACTGTTTGCAAATTCGTTGAAGTCAAATTATCTTAGACGTGTGGTTCCTCTATAACGTGAAGGAAGTTAGCTAAGTTGTTTTCACATGTATTCCTATTCTCAGGTAATCTTGGATTTTAAGAATTGATTTTGGGAAGAATGTGTGTGTTTTTTGGTGAATTAGATACAGAGCAATGAGTTTGTTGGTTATGATAATTGGGTTATCAAGTTGGGAATTAGATTTTCATTCTTATTGAGATTTTATTGACTTTAATAAGTTTATGAAAGTGTCATTATGATTTTGTTCAATTCTTGACCTGTTTGGTTTGCTGTGAATGTGATAAAATGTTAATCCATCAATCATGATTTCTCATCGTTTGTCTTTGGTGATTGCAAGGGTCATGACTGAAATTATAATAGGGAGACTTGTGGAATAAAAGGTAAGGCATGCTTAACCAGTTGTGCTTATTTCAGATCAAAGTTTTATTCACGCAATTGAAGGTGTTTTCTTCTCCTTCAAGTCTTGGAGAATTATATAAGGGAGTTTAAATCAGGTAAGTCTTCTCTGAATCTCTACAACTGATGTAGAGATAATGGATTTCCGTAATTATACAATGGCCTGCAGTGGCTTACTGAGTTCTCATATATTATATTTTGATTATAGAAAATCTTTGAATGGATCTGAAGAGCTTTGATTGGATCCCAACCCATGTTGGTTTGGTTCTTTGATTATTCTCTTTAGTATTGCAATTTATCTTTTCCAAATAACTAAAATAACTATGTTGTACTTCTTTCCAAAATGCCTTCATTTGCAACTGCCATAACTCATTATTGCAGACTGAATTAGATCGACAACTAAGTTATAATAAATTGAAACAATAAGATTGCATCGTACTAGTGGCGGATCTAGGATTTGATCATTGGAGATGTTTGAACTTAACTATAAAAAGATAGTGGAGATTTTCAACGGAACCATATAATTTTACTAATTGAAATCAAAATAGATGGGATATTTCATTGAAACCATGAAGCAATTTTTGTTTTGAACACTTTAGTTTTGACTCAAATTTGTTATTTTAGTCTAATATACACCTATAACCATTGAAAAAGAATACTCATATATATCAGATAAAACGGCGTACATAATCAAAATCTAACACAAATACACATTTGAATAAATAAGCAACGTACTAGCGAGTAATTAACCTAACTAGCATTCTAGAATAAGAAATACTTGACTGAGGACACGCTATTGAGGAAAAACAATAAAGTTTAAAAGAGAAATAAATGAGGAGCGTTAGTTAGTTAAAGATGTTTGGCTTAGGAGAATCCCAAAATCAAAAGATTTAAAACCTAGTTTTTGTTTCCTTGTCTTGAGCTTGGGGATGCTTGAGTCACCCCAAAAATAGGCTAGATCCGCCCCTACATTGTACTATACCAGGAAGAAATGACAACAAGTCTCAGTAGTGGTAATTCCATGATGTCATTTAATCGGTTTGTGGCTCCATTGAGATGTTTGTTCTAATAGGGTCAGTTTTATTCACTCTGTTAACTGATTTTTAATTGCATAAACTAATTGGTTAGCTTTTCCAACTGTAGAGAAGTTTTTGGTTTTAAATTTTTAGTTGCTCTGAAATTATATGCATGGAAGTTATACCAGAGTTTCTTTTCTTTAAAATCAAAACAAGAGGATGAGTGTTTAAATGCATATATCATTGATCAATAATTCAGTATGATCAATTACGGCATATTGGTATATGTTGTCACCCCTTAAAAGTATTTAATTTTTTTGTCAGTTTGATACAGTTGTGAATTGCTCCATAATATGTTCATATTTCGCTCCAAATTATAGTTTGCAACTCTTTATTTGTTCTTTACACGATTACAATGTGAGTTTTATTCTCTACATTTGGGAACAGAGAAGTAACTGAGGTGCTTTCTCTTATATTTGAATCTTTGATGAAGCTAAGTTGTTTCTTTTTCTGTCAGTATGTAGTAAGTACATTCATTAAAAAACTAACACTGATAAGGTGTTTGATCAACTTACATCCTTTTGCAGCCACCAAAAAGAAGTCCTTTCGCTATTTGTTGAATTTGTCATGTGTTTGTATATATTTTCTTTTCATTGGTGTCCTCATGCGCTCAACTTGGAGCATATACAAGTTTGTTGATTGTGTTTCTATAGTTGCATGGACTGATTATGTATAAATGTTTATTCTTTTGATTATTATTCACAATTGTATATGCTTGAAGAGAATGAAATGAAGATTCAACTGTATGAAAATGATCTATTTCCTTTGACCGAGCATATGAATGTATATGTTAGGTTGACTTGATATATTTTTACTTTTATTTTTTTAAATATACTATGTCATATTTATGTGGCACTTCTCATATACGAAGTTTAAAATTTGAAGTATGATTTGGTGACAGTTTTACGATAAAGACGATAAATAGAAATCTATAGCAAACTTAGAGATAACTTATCAAATTTAGTTAACACATTGACATTTAAATGAGTATTTAGTGATGCATATAGTATATGCATGATCACAAAATAGATTGACATTAGGAGTTAATCTATGATCAAATACAAGATAATAACAGGGGAAAAAATGACATGAGACACTTCGACAATAAATGATTCGGCTCGCACACTAGATGATGTCCTTTCATACATGTGAAAATATTACTCAATTTTTTCAAAGTTTGCAATTTTTGCGTTCAAGATAGAATTGTCAATCTTTAAAATTTAGAAACAACATTTTCACAAGCGTGAGCACGCCCTTTTGCACGTGCATCGCACAAGCAGGAAGGCCAGTCCATGTATACAAAAAACTTGAAAAGTACCAATTGAAATACAATTACCAAAGCTCAAATTTTTTGATTGATTAAAATTCTTTCTTACAGCATATATATCGTGAAACTGTAGAAAGGAATGGTTCTAATCCATAATTCCATATTTTCCCAACACCTCCCCCCATATGAATATCACCGCATATAGGCAAAACGACACCGTTGCGACTATAATCAATCAAACTCATTTAACCCGAATTCATTCGTGTAAAGTAAAAAAGAAACAATAACAATCAAATCTTCCTCTCCTTCATCTCTCTCTGCCCACATGAAATCACGTCTCCGATTTCTAAAACCCGACGCCGATCCGACGCCGACTTATATTTCCAGCTCAACAAACCACACCGCTATGATTTGAGTTTCCAATCGGATCTTGCGTCCACTCCGCAATCGCAATCTGATTCCGATCAATCTTCCGATTTGTCGTGGTTAGATAGGATGTTGAAACAGTGAATCGAATCAGTGAGATTGAGGAATGGCGTGGTTCAGTGGGAAAGTATCGTTGGGGAACTTCCCGGATCTCGCCGGCGCAGTGAATAAGCTCCAGGAGAGCGTCAAGAACATCGAGAAGAATTTCGACACCGCCTTAGGGTTTGAAGACAAGGACAAGCCTGACTCCGGCAATGAAGGTACTTTTCCACCTCCCACATGTTCACATTGTTACAGCTTTGTGTAATTCTGAGCTACATTATATGCTTGATAGAGTAGAGCATGGAATACAAACTCGAATTTGTAATATATAATCAAGACTGTTATTTTGAGCTAGTGGCATTTTTGATAGCTGTGAATTATGTTTTTTCTTAGTGTATTATGATTGCGATCGTGCCGATATGATTCATTTTCTTGCCTTGGTAAGAAATTGTGCATATATTATGTTTTTGAGTTTTGATATGCCTCTCTATGTTCAGGTTCAGGATTATGGCCTTCATCTGCCGACACGATTATGTCCTTTATGGGGCAAAAGAGTGAGGATGACACTGTTGAATCATCATCACAGGGAGCCGAGTCTTCCAAGTCTGTAGCTAAGGTTGTGGATTCATCGTTGGAGCACGAGTCTTCATCTATGGTTGAAGTATCGTCGGTAGAGGCTGAATATCCACCTAAGGTTGAGAAATCATCAGGGGAGCCTAAATCTCCACCTGAGGTTGATGAATCGACAGTGGAGCCTGAGTCTTCTTTTAAGGTTGAGAAGTCATCGGTGGAGCCTAAATCCCCACCGAAGGCGGAGAGTTCATCAGGGGAACCTAAATCTCCACAAAATCCATCTGGGGTTGATGAAAAAGATGGGGCGACTGAGACATTTTCTGCAACTGAACGAACTGCTAAAGAGGACAATGAAGTTTCTGAGGAAGAAAAAAATGAAAAAAATGCTGAGACAGCAGAGGAAACAAAGACTTCGGAAGTAGAGCCTGAGAAATCAGAGTCTCAATTGCCCTCGGTGCCAGTTGAGGCACCTGAGCCCACCATGAATGCCACATCATCGGGTTTTGTTGGTTCTCAAGAAGACAATAAGATTTCAGTTGGGGGACCCTCAGAATTTTCAGAATCAGCTCACGAAATGTTAGGAGCTGTTAATGTAGGTGAAGTTGAGGGTAGTACTGCTATGCGCAGTGAGCCACATGAGCAAGCTGATGTGCATGAGAATGAAGATGCCCAAAAGGCAGACAAAGAGAATGATAATGAAACTGTGATTCAGGCTGGAGACATTACTGAAACGGTTTCTACAGCCAAACATGAGGAATCAACTGAGAGCCTGCCTCGAGATGTTACTGAGCCATCTGCTATTGACTCCGTTACCACTGAGGTGAGTCATAGCTCTAGTGGATCTCCTACCAACCAGTTACCTAGTGTATATACTTCCAATGAGGTTTCAGATGTCTCTTCGGAGTTGGTTATCATTGAGGAACCAGAAACTGGAAATCGAGTTGATGAGGATGAAACCAACTATGATGAGCAACGTCTGAGCTCAGGACAAAAGTCAGACTCTTCAGACACAGGAGCACATGTGCCTGACGCTTCCAACACTTTTCTTGAACTTGAGAAGCTGAAGAAGGAGATGAAAATGATGGAAGCTGCATTGCAAGGTGCTGCAAGACAGGCTCAGGTACATGTTGCAATGATTATTCTTCATCTTATTTCAGAGCAAGATAAGACGTCAGCCATTTGCCATATTTGTCATTTTTGTGGTTAAACAGTTGAGGGGCTGCTGAACTTTTAGAATGGAATGAGAGATATGTTCAACATTTATTATATAAATTTGATTTTTTTTAATTCAGTAGTGCTCCCTGTATATGTTTGTTATGTAGCCATTTAGGTTAAATATGTCAATTTTTTAAATTATATACGGCTGTGATTGTAAAAGTTAAATGCTTTCTTCTATTTCTATAGGGTAGTTAAATAAGTGGCTTTTAAGGTGAAGTAGATTATCATTAGAGATGCATAACATACAATGCTTTGCCTTGTATCTTTTTTTTTCCTGATCAATTTGAACATTTTTTTCCAGGCAAAAGCTGATGAGATCGCTAAGTTCATGAATGAAAATGAGCACTTAAAACTTATGGTTGAAGATTTAAAGGTGTGTATGTTTAATTAATTTTATCTAAGGATTGAGTCTGTAAAGCTGATGAATATTCCATGTATTCATTGAGTTTTACATTTGAATCATATTGCACTAGTTTTTCTTATCATCTCCCCAAAATAAGCTTATCTTCAATTTTAGTTTGTCCTTGGGATGAACAAAAAGCTGATTTGGGTACCTGCAACCATCAATTGCCTGCCCTTCATCCTGTCATACTCCTTATGAGGACGAGGGTATTGGAAGTTTGATGGTGACTGGTCAGTACCCAATGAGTATTATATCCCATTAAAGGGAAATTGAAGGATTTTCTTTGATAAAGACAGTTGGCTCCATGGCTTGTCATGTAGCCATTTCATGTTGATTGCTGGCTGTTATATTTTGAGGTTGGCCATATCAATCCCACTTCGTTTTACAGGTGTCGTATGTTCAGTTAATGATTACTGTGCACTCTTTTTTCAATTTGAGTTATACACACACACACACACACACACACAAAGGAATGCTGGTGTACATATTCGGATTGGATTTCTCTGATGCTTTATCTTTGTCAATGTAATTATCTTGGGTTATGAAACTATGTATTAGTACTTTGCTCCCTCAATCTGATGGTTTGCATTTACTCCATATTTCATCTATGTTTAATCTTTCTCTTTGAAAACCACCAAATCTTTTGTGGTTGAGGGGTTCATCTTCTCAATATATTTAGCCAATCAGGGATATAGAATAGCATCAGGGACTGGTGAAATTAATAGAGGTTTATCTACGTATGTGTACATAGATATTTATCCTTTAACTAGTGAAATCAATTGAACAGAGAAAATCCACTGAAGCAGAAGTTGAGTCTCTGCGGGAGGAATACCATCAGAGGGTTGCAACGCTTGAAAGGAAGGTACGGGTTTCAGTATCTTGTAAACGATTGTTTATAGTTGCGTCTTGGTTCACTTAATAAATTTAACTATGTCCAATAAGTTAAGATGAGTTATAACTGCTGGTAGTTTAAGTTCAAATTTGAGGACACTCAAGGGTGTATGCCAGTTTAACTTGTCTTTTTTCATCTACTGAATGTTTTATTATTTAAATTTTCAGGTTTATGCTCTTACAAAAGAAAGGGACACTCTTCGAAGAGAGCAGAATAAGAAAAGTGATGCAGCTGCACTTCTGAAGGAAAAGGATGAAATAATTAATCAAGTTATGGCTGAAGGTATGTGTTTTCATCCTCTCATTTAGTGTAGTGTACAAGTATCCTCCATTTATGCGTTTTTTGCCTACCAGGTGAAGAACTTTCGAAGAAACAGGCCACTCAAGAAGGTCTCATTAGAAAACTAAGGGCTCAGGTAACTGGTTTACTGATTGTCTGATTGGCCATTCTTCAGTCCATTTGACTCCAGGTTATTCTTATATTTTTGCTTTAAATTACCTGGTTAACAGATTAGAGAGTTCGAAGAAGAGAAGAAAGGGTTGAATACCAAGCTTCAGGTAACTGAATTTTGTTAGCCATCTTACATAAATTTGATGAGCTGCTGACGGCATATACTAGTTTAGGAATTACCTTCTGTCCTGAAGCATATATTCTAATTAAGGAATTACTCTATAGCACGCCCGCGCGGATTGATAAGTTCATATTTTCGGTACTGTTTGTCAGTCTTTCCAATAGTAATGCTTGGGTTGCCATTCTATCTTCAGGTAGAAGAGAATAAAGTAGAGAGTATCAAGAGGGACAAGACAGCTACAGAAAAGTTGCTGCAGGAAACTATAGAAAAGCACCAAACCGAACTTGCAGCACAGAAAGAGTATTATACTAATGCTTTGGCTGCTGCCAAGGAGGCAGAAGCAATGGCCGAGGCACGTGCTAACGATGAAGTGAGATCTGAACTAGAGAGTCGTCTAAGAGAGACTGAGGAGCGTGAGGCTATGCTAGTTCAGGCCCTTGAAGAATTACGACAAACGCTCACTAGAACAGAGCAGCAGGTTCGTAATTTGTCTATTCTTAAAAGTTAGTTTGAGCTGTCTGCTAGAATAGAGATATATTTCCAACTGGCCTGCCAAAAGTCATGGCCTGAGTTACTTTCTTCAATTCGTCAGGCAGTATTTAGAGAAGACATGCTTCGCCGGGACGTTGAGGATCTTCAGAAACGTTATCAAGTATGTAAAGCTTCCTTTGTTTTCCGAAGCTCGTCACTGCAATTCTTAATTCCTTTGCTTACAAATATCGTCTTTTGCTCTATTCTAGGCAAGTGAGCGGCGATGTGAGGAGTTGATCACACAAGTACCAGAATCTACCAGGCCTCTTCTTAGGCAAATTGAAGCAATGCAGGTTAATTAAAATATTTATGCATTTTTCCCTGAGAATATTTGGATCATTGCAGTGCACTTTCAGTAGTGCTCTTAGTTTACTGAATTCAGTTGTAGGGAGTTTGATTTCATTCTTAATTGTCTTCTTGGGGTTACAGGAAACAACTTCAAGAAGGGCAGAAGCTTGGGCAGCTGTTGAGAGGTCTCTTAACAATCGACTACAGGTTCGTAAAGTGTTTTATCAAGTTATGCTTTAAGATTGAAATCTGTGTCACTTATCTTTAGTACTTCTACAGGAAGCAGAGGCAAAAGCTGCGTCTGCTGAGGAAAGAGAGAGATCTGTGAATGAACGCTTATCTCAAACCTTATCTCGGATTAATGTTCTTGAGGCTCAGGTCGGTTTTTTTGAGTTGTCCCACCCTTGCTTTTGGGAATATTGCTACTAAACTAACTTGGACTAAATATATCTTACAGATTTCATGTCTTCGAGCCGAGCAATCACAGTTAAGTAAGTCTCTTGAAAAGGAGAGACAAAGAGCAGCTGAAAATAGGCAGGAGTACCTTGCTGCAAAGGAAGAAGCTGACACTCAAGAAGGCCGTGCAAACCAGCTTGAAGAAGAAATTCGTGAGCTCAGGCGAAAACATAAGCAGGAGTTACAAGATGCATTGATGCACAGGGAACTGCTGCAGCAGGTGGTGCTTCTAGTTCCTTTCTGTTTTGATTTCCAGCTAATAGTTTTTATTATGTTTCATCTCCGTATACAAAGTGGTTTCCCATGTCAAAATCATCTGTCTTTTTGCTGAGTAAAATTCTCCCTTCATTAATTGTTAACTGCTAGAGTATTTTTCAGGCATCTGAACTCTGAAGTAAGCAATGAACCAATTGAGAGTGGATATGGTTGACCTGTTTTTTGCTTGTAAACATGCACGATAACTCCCTGTGTTTTTGTTTGATTGGTTTCCCTCCTCAGTCATGGTCTTTCAATTTTCATAGTAATAAATTGGAACTTCCTCTTGGTAGTGTTTACGAAGCCAGTCCCTAAATTATATGTGACAGAAAAGCCTTTTTTATTCAAAGCATTTGTACAAGACAAAAGAATTTATACACATTTTCTCTGAGCATATTCTAAGTTGAATTCCTTTTCTTAGGTAAATTAAAGGATAGTTCTTTCAGTTGTCATTGTATGTTATTATTAGTTTCCATGAATTGATCTTTTGGTTGACAGGAGGTAGAAAGGGAGAAAGCTGCCAGGTTGGAATTGGAAAAGACATCTCGTCTCCGTATTTCCACTGTATCTGATCAGACAACCCTAACAAGGCAAAGCTCTGCTTTTGAGAATGGTATGAGGTTTTTGTCGCATAAACTCTCCAATTCTCCAAACTCTCCAAATCTCCAAATATCTCCATTGTCTTTCACTGATGCCATACATTTTAAACTTTCTACAGGAAGCTTGAACCGTAAACTTTCAAATGCTAGCAGCCTGGGGAGCATGGAGGAAAGCTATTTTCTACAAGCATCTCTGGACTCGTCTGATAGTTTCTCCGAGAGGAGAAATGCCAGTGAAGCAACCATGACTCCGTACTATATGAAGAGCATGACACCTAGCGCATTTGAAGCTTCCCTTCGTCAGAAGGAGGGTGAACTTGCATCCTACATGTCTCGTCTGGTAAGATTCATTTCTAAGCTCCTTATATACAGATACGTCATTTGTGTATTTAGTAATATGTTTCATCTCACGAATGATTTGTTCATCTTACTATAGGCATCCATGGAATCTATCCGTGATTCTCTAGCTGAGGAACTGGTCCAGATGACAGAACAGGTGGTTTACAGACCGTAGTATCTCTCTCTGTTTCTTTTTGGTGGAGGTATTTATTATTTACTTTAAAATTGACCTCGAGAGTTGATTATGTTGCTGCAGTGTGAAAAGTTACGAGCAGAGGCTGGCATGTTACCTGGCATAAGGGCAGAGTTAGACGCACTAAGGAGGAGACATTCTGCCGCATTGGAGCTGATGGGTGAACGAGATGAGGAGGTATATATCCCTCCATTTTGTTTTGTTTGAAGTCAATAATTGAACTAAAATTGTTTGTGTAATACAGATGTCTTATGAACTGTGATGACATTATATTTTTTCTTCTTCTGTTTAACCTCTTGAAAATTTCATTTAAAAGTCAACGAGAAACCATTTATCTGTTAAAAAGTTAATAAGTTTTGACAAATGCGGTAGTTTTTCTTTGTACTTTAGCACATATTTAGTAGGGTATTTCCTGAATTTAAGACTTGGTTAACTTTCATTCTATTTTATATTTTGGGTTGAAGGATGTGATTTGTGTACTTGAAAAAAAACAAAAAGGATTCTTGGGCATTAGCTCACTTTTTGTTTAAAGTTTTGATATTCTATCTTACTCTTTGTTGTTTTTGGTTAGATTTTGAGTGATAATATCTGCAGTGGGCTCCTGGTCGTCTGTTTTCCGATATTCTTGTCTTTTTTAATTAATTTTTTTAAAAAAGAAGTTTTTTTAAAGAAATAAATGGGACTTTTCCATTCACAATTAAACCAGGATTAGGGGTACGTTTTGGGAGTAGCTTAGTCTCTTCTGCTATTATATGGTATTCTCCTTCTGTTTCTGACCACAGTTGCGATAAGGTTTAGAATGTGATCTGTGTTCTTGGTAGCCTCTGTGATTATACTTGATGGTACTTTAGATGAACCTACTTGCTTTAGCATCTGTGACCAGTTGGCCAATTCCCTATTTGTTTTTTTTCTTTCTTTTGTGTTCTATTCATTTACTTTTGTTCATGAAATGCAAAAGTCGCCATATTATGTGGATTCCTGATAATTTAGAGTAAATGCCTGTCTGTAGCTCGAGGAACTTCGTGCGGATATTGTAGACTTGAAAGAGATGTACAGAGAGCAAGTAAACTTGCTTGTGAACAAGGTACACATTTTGCTGTAATTACTCTGCTTTTTGTTTCTTGAAATCCCGTTTGATTCTCTCTCATCTTACTCATACTGCTTTTTGCTGTAAACTTGCTTATATCTGCCCACATGTTTACAGATACAGATAATGAGTTCAGCAGTTGGAGCCTAACCTCATATTATCATATATTTGTCTAGCAATTCATGATCATGGTATATATAAAGCTATTGTGTACTGGTAAAATGCCATTGTTTTATTCAAGCATCATTCTGGGTTTGCTCTTGTTTTATTTGCTGAAGTGTTTGTAAAAGGGTTGGATGCCCTCCTTTAAGTTTTGCAATTTTGATGATGTGCATGTTAAAGTTAAAAACATGCATGTAATTCAGGGGAATTGTTGTATAGCATGATCTTTGGCTGACAGTTTTCCATGGTTATACGCAATTTATAGAAACAACTAACAGTCGTATTAAACAGTATCGCCCTATTCTAATGTCAACTACACCCTCCTTTGCTGTCTCATTGTTGGTATTAACATTCCTAATGTTTAGTCGTCTATTCTTTCGTTTCAATACGCCTTACAAGATACGGTGACATTTTTCACTTTTTCCCGGATCATTTCATTTCTGTTTCGATGGATAATTGTTGGTGACTTGGTGTAAAGGTTGAAAATAAAAAAAGAAATCCTCAACATTGCTTACAATTATCGGCTAGATGAAATTGTCTAGTTATCATCCGGGCTACTCTACAAGTGATGCATTCGGTTTAGGGACCAACATATGTTTCGTGAATCCTTTGCAGCATGCATTATGCGTTATCTTCGCATTCTCTGTGTCGGAATACTACAGCGGGATCCAAATACTCACAAATTGGATCCTGTAGACTTTCCAGGGCTAACTATTATGGGGTTCGATGGCATTGACTGATTACTAATGTTACGTTCCAAATTGCTACGTGAGATAGTAAATGTTTGATCTGTTGATAGCAATGAGACCAAGTTTGATTGAGGTATGGCTATAGTAAGAACCTGCAGACAGAGAACTGATTCTACTTCCAGCAAAGGAGATAACAAGCAGAACTCAATTTCCAATTTCGCCAACTCTATCTAATACTGTAACCTTGCTTGAGTCTTCAACCAAACCCGGCTGAAGATACTAGCAAGTGCAGAACACTTGGACTACGCTATTTAGAATAAAGTTTTGAATGATCTGAATAAGAATAAAGCCACTCTCTTCAGGCAAGCACCATATTAGACTAAGAGTAATTGAGATGACTTGCTAAATACACAACAACAGGAAATTGACGAGTGCTCCGGTCAAAGGCTGTGCAATTGCGTAATAGAAACAACAGTTCGATCAGTGATCAGAGAAGAGAGAGAAAAGAGAAATCTGGAAATGTGAGAGGGAGGTGTATACCAAACGGGATCTGATTGGGTCGGCAGGACTATCAGTTCCTGGTATGATCTGATCTGGCAAATGCGTCGTCAGAGCAGCGGATCACAGAGGTGAGCGAGAGAGAAATATAGAGAGATGCGCTTGGTTATGGCTTCAGAGTTCATCACATGCGACTTTGGTGGAGGAAGAGAGAGAGTTTTGAGGTTGGTACATCATGTAATTCTATCACGTTGTTGAGGGTACCCAATAAAATTTTGAAATTTTCATTTAAGTTTCACGTTGTAAGCTCGGCTTCTACTTCTGAAAGGAGGTGGGGAGCAGCTTCTGCTTATATAAAGAAAAAGCCATAGCTTTTGAAAGCTGGAAGGGAGAAGCCAAGTTACCAAACATGATGGGGAGCTTAGCTTATAATCACCAGAGGTGATAAACCCTACCAAACGCAGCCATAAAAAGAGCTTCTCAACGCAATTGAGGAGTCCAGAGGTTCAATCATTGTCTTTTCTAAAAAGTAAAAACTATGCTGCCTCAAGTTGGGGCTTAGATGAACTGGTCAAGATACTTGAATGCAGAAAATCTAAAGGACAGGAAGTTAGACCTGTATTTACAAGGTCGATCCCTCAGATGTACGACACCAAAGAGGAGCTTTCGCTGACGGATTTGCTACACTTGATCAATGAAAATACAAGGATAGCATCGACAAATGGAGGACAACGCTTAAGGAAGCATCATATTTGTCCGGATGGCTTGTCCGGGATGACAGAGTATGTTTTCAACCCCTTTACTACAATGTACATTGTTGTTTTCTCGACACCATTAATCTCCTACTGTATTTGATTTGGTATATATGCTATTGAATTCATAGGTATTAAACTAAACATATCAAAGACATTGTTGAGGAGTTGTCTGCCCAAGTGGTAAACGCTTCATGTGAGTTGCACGTAGCTACACATCCAATTGGAATAGAATCTTGTAGACAAGATATCAGCAGACTCTTAGATGCCGAGAAAAAAAAAATTTCGCATGGTTGGCATATGGGGACTTGGTGGCATAGGTTTAATTCGATTCGCCGCAGGTGTAGATTTGATGGTAGTTGTTTCTTGGCAGATGTTAGATCAAATGGTAGTTGTTTATGTTAATCCAAAACGGATAAACAACGCCGGTGTGCACCACTCAAGTTGTGCACTTTCTGAGAGAATCAAACCATCCCAGAACATTCAAAAATGTTCACTCACTTTTAGAGAACATCCACTTATCTACATTGTTGATTGATTTCGTAACAACTTAAGCAGTTTTATCATCCATCAATTACTAGCTTTAGATGCGAGAATAGGATGTGTGTCATTTGCTAGCTTTTCATCTGTAATGTGCATCTGCTTGTGAACAATCCTAATTCACTTAACAGATACTAATTACATGATTATGTTGATGCAGGAGAGAGGATGAAGACGATTTGTGTCTCAGCCTCATAATTGTGTGAGTTTGATATTTGAGCGATCTCATTTCACCGTTAGCAGAAACTTCAACATAATCTTGCAAGTCTTGAATACAATAGCACCACAGTTCATGGCTAAACCGGAGTATGTACCATCTAACATAAGAGAAAGTACAAGGTTCTATCCTTACTTTAATGTAAGTAATGCAATATTTCCTATGCACAAATATTATTATCAATGTGCACGAGTGACAAATATTTTTTTTTCATTTACTGTAATACTTGCTCCATCATTTTAGGATTGTATTGGAGCTATTGATGGCACACACATCTCAGCAATGGTAGTTGGACATGAGGTAAGCAAGTATCGAAATCGCTATGGGAAGATATCACAAAATATATTAGCAGCTTGCAGGGCCGGCCCTGTGCTTGGAGAGGCCCAGACGAAAAAAATAAAAAATATTAATAAAAAATGTTTATTATTAATTAAATAAAATTCAAGACCCTCACATTTTATAATGGAATATAATTTATCAATTTCATACTAAATTTATGAATTCAAGAGTCAAGTATCAAATTAAAGTTTTTAAATGGAAAAAATAATATTTTTAATCATGGTTTAAGCCCATAAAATCTAGTAATTTGAGTACATATTAAATTTTCTAATAAATAATTGAAGGATATGTGAAGAAAGTGTTAATTTTGTACCTAATAATTAATCACATATTAATTTCTATTAATTTTTATATTCACATATCCTTCTATTAATTTCGGGCCCTAGGCATGGGCCTAGTGGCTCTTGGCCCAGGGCCGGCAGTGGCAGCTTGTAACTTTGTTTTACAATTTATCTACGTGATTAGTGGATGTGAAGGTTCTGTTCATGATTCAAAAGTGTTAAATTATGTGATTTCCAGACGCAATGGACTCAAATTGCCACCAAGTATGGTTTTAAGCACATAAAATAATTGCAGCTAACTTAATATATAACTCACTAATTACTATACGTTTTCTTTCATTGCTAGGTAAATATTACTTAGATGACTGCGGATTTCCCAACCGACGTCGATTTTTAGCTCCATTTTGAGGTACCAAATATCATTTCAAAAACTTTGGTGGTGAAGAAAATCATCCAGTTAATGCAATTGAGTTATTTAATCTTCGACATGCTTCCTTGAGGAACCTAATTGAGGGGATATTTGGAGTATTCAAGTCATGTTTCACTATTTTCAAATCAGCACCACCATTTTCATACAAGACACAAGCAAAGCTAGTTTTGGCTTGTGCAGGATTGCACAATTTTCTTCTATAGGAATGTTGTTCAGATGAATTTCCTCTAGATCCAAAAGAGGACCCCATACCCGATCAAGAAAATAATTTTGAATGGAATGATTTTCAAACCCAAGAACAGCATAGAGATAGTGCTAATGAATGGAGAATGAGTATTGCCAATCATATGTGGGAAGATGTCAAACCAAATGTTCAACAAAATGTCAATAATGAAAACGATGACAACAAAGAAAGTGATGATGAAGGAGAAAAATGATATTTTCATTGTTTTAGGGACTCATTAGCCAACATCAAATTTTGTTAAAGTTTTTTTTTTCATTTTTTGTTTTGTATTTGATACTTGTACCTTTTTTTTATTCGTTACATTGAGATGTTTTTACTTTATGTTCTAATTATTTTTTGTTATAACATTATTTTGAAATTTAATGAAATCTGTAGAAGTCGTTCATAATAAACTCTGTAGATTTTCATATCAATAATTTGTAATCAAAGTCAATGACTTCAAAAAAATCGATTAATTACAAAAAGGTCAGTGGACTATTCTGAAAGTCCATGAATTAAAAAAAATCCATATACAATACACCCTCTTAAATATAAATTGGATTATCAATGTGTAATGGTAATTGGCTGCTACCCCAAAATATTCATAAAACCACAAATCTTGTTAGGGAATAAGTTCAACATCAAAACTAGAGACTTAGCTAATTAATCTGGAAAGTAAGAAAGTCAATTGCAATGATAGTGAAGATCTAGTTTAACAACAATTCACCTTCAAGTTCATATTAGCGTATGCGAAGATGAACTTCCCTTTTATCTTGAATTGCACAAACTGAGGTAAAGAGAACTCATACTCTTTTGTAGAATACGCTGATACAATTGTGTTCTTGATGAGATGTAGAAAATGAAATCCGGAAGGGAGTGTGAAGTATGATCCGATGTGTTGAACAACCAGTACATATTGAAGTCCCTATTTTCATTGGGATTTTAAGGATATTAAATCTGCGCAAACCAATAGAATTGAAATAATCTACAACCACCCTGTTAAATAACCACAAGATAAGAAAACTCAAATTAAATCTCGCTCCTACACTAAAGTTCATGAATCAGTTCATTCTTGGACTATTTCACAAGGCGCATAATATGTTGTTATAGCTTATGGTGGAACCAGTTTGACCTATTGTGTTCAGATGCCTAAAGAGTGAAGGACCTCACCTCCATAAGACGAGTAGTCAAGTGAAAACTCTCTAGGAGAGGCATCTGCTTTAGTGAGTTCCCCCATAGAAGAACAATATAAAGAATGAAATGATCAGCATAAGAAGATTTAATAAGAGAACATCAATATATGAGTTTGACTTCAAACTACTACACCAAAATTATATAAAAAATGTAACTACCTTTTAGAGGTGACTTCATGTTAGTGGATTTCAAGTACTAACTTAAAGTCACCTCCAATGTTAAGGGGGATCTATAGAGAATTGAGAAGACTTGGATTTGAGGGTGGCCATCATTCTGGTAGTCAAATTGAGTTGTAGGGTTGAGGAAGGATTGGAGTAAGAAGAAGAAAAAGTTTTTTTTTTGTTTTTTTTTCTGTTTTTTTTCCTACATCTTGCAATTTTGTTAGACGATAAAGACAACTTTAGCCTCTAAAATGGGCTACATCGTCAGAGTTCATGGAAAATTTTGACAGACTGAACAAATATTTGTGTTTGATTGAAATTGAAATGTTTAACTCAAAAAAAATTTAGAAGGGCACATGTTTAACTTTTTTTTTTAAGTTAAACATTTCCACCAAACTATACATGGTCATTGATTGAGGATAAATATATTATATAGGAAAAAACTTGTGTACAACTTAATATGTACGTGCGCGTATGAATTATCTCTTATTTGTATACTTTTCACAATGTAAATAAAACATTCAAACCGTTTAAAAGTTAACTAAACTAATAAAGATGATGTTTGAAAAAAAAATGATGTAAACAAAAGTTGTCTTCATAGTCGATTGCATCAAATAAATTGACAGTTGATCATGAGACTACTAACTTTCACCATAACCGTTCATTTGTTTGATGCAATCGACAAAACAAACGATTTTTGTTTACGTTGATCTTTTACATAAATGATCTTTAATATTAAACTAAAACTTTTGAATGGTTAAAATCATGTATTTGTATTCCCAAAATGTGCAAATGAGTGAGAGTTCGGACTTACCTTTTACATACTAGGTTGTACGCAAGTTTCTTCCTATTATATATATATATATATATATATATATATATATGATATATGTTATTTGCAAATTTGATGAGACCTTAAAACTAACTCTAGTAATACAAAACATAACACAAATATTTAGTATATATAGTGGGAAAAAACTTGCATCAAATCTAGTATGTACGTTTGCGTCCGAAATATATCTCGTTTACGTATTTTTCACATTGTAAACAAATAATTAAACCATTCCAAATCTGAATAAACTAATAAAGATTATCTTTGCAAAAAATTAATACAAACAAAAATTATTTTCTCAATCGATTGCATTAAACAAAGTAACGGCTAATCATGAGACTACTAACTTTCATCATGACTGTTCAATTGTTTGATGTCATCGGCCAAACAAACGATTTTTGTTTGCATTGATTGTTTTTTACAAGAATGATCTTTATTGATAAAATAAACTTGTGAACGGTTTAAATTATGTAATTTCATTCTCCAAGTACGTAAATGAGAGAGAGTTCGGACACACGCTTAACTAGGTTGGACGCAATTTACTATGATTTTGCTCTATAATAATGGATAATTTCAATGTAGGGAATCTGCATAGACATGCATCTCAATAGGAATGGAAAGCTTCAAATGGCATTTCTGAAGCACATTCTTTTGGACTTTTGGCATTTTCCATTAATTTTGAGAAAAATAGAAAAGAGTCCAGCAGCGTAGTTCTAAAAGTTGAGTTAGTTCCAAGTTGGTGGTTTGTTGTGTTCACTGATTCCTTTTATTTATTGGTTAGTAATATATGTAACAAATTGTTTTGTGTGTTTTGTTGCCAGGATACATCAGTGAGATGATAGAGCGTTAATTAAAACGTTTATAATAAACCTTATAAAACATCATCGTTAGTATAGAATAAGCCGAGATCGTTCAGTCTGGGGAATTAAAAGGGCCTCAAAATTTATCATGTAATTGAGGGATTTGAGTTGGATTATAAAACTACTACTGAAAATAAATCCTAAATTACTATTTACATAATCGACTTATCTTTAACAAACTTAAACTAAATTTACCATTACACCACATAATTACAAGTTCGAACCTATCATGCATTCTAATTTGACCAATTACATACTTTTTAGGCGCTAATACAATTAGAGTCTTAGGGGATCATCTAATCATGCAAGATTTCAATTAACATTTAGATTGACTTAAGGCCTAATCTAAATTTGCATGCAATCGAATTCAATAACACTTAGAGTAGAAATCAAACAAGATTACATTTAAGCACCAAATCTTTGTTGGAGACATGTTTCATGTATGCCGTCACCCACCATGGTTTCATATGCAAATTTCCAGAATTTTTACCACTTTAATCAACACAAACCGAACCTACTTGGGGCATGATTCGATTTGTGTCAATATGGTTGATGAATCTATCACTCAAACACAATGTTAGGGACTGCATCCAAGCACTAAATTCATATGCATATATCTGAAAATTATCTGAAAGTATGAGAAAGATAATTAGAACACAACAATAGACATACAAACTCAATAATTATAGGAAACCATCAATTCGGCAAAGATCCAAAAATCCAATAAAACAATCTAAAAATTTTGTTTCTTAATACAAAACAATAATCCCACAAAAACATCATACTACAATCTTTATAAACAAAGTATTGTAAAAAATCAAAACGAACAAACCCATGGAGAAGAGTTGTGAGAATCACATGTTTTAGGAACCTTGGAGGTGTGTCTTCAATAGTGATTTCGGTGGAGATGGAATTGGTATATGGGGGAGAACGGCTTGTTGTTTTGGTGAATGATGTTTGAGGTAGTATTTTGGTAGAGTTTTGGCTCTTGAATGCAAAGGAGAAGTGATCTTATTTGAGAGGTGAAGCCATGTATATATAAAGGAAAGAGGGAGGATGCACGGTTTGTTCTTTGATGTTGCCTCTTCCTTCCTATTATAATGTCATGCTTTAATCCCTTAAATCATGTCATGTTTTATTCCCTTAAATCATGCAATATTTTATTCTTTTAATGATCATCTTCTAGCTTTTAGGTTACATATGGCTCCTTCCTTTCTTCTTTTCACTTAATTAATCTTCACATTTATTTCTTATTTCTTCTTTAAGCTTCTCCCCATGGCAAGGAATTCATTTCTTAATTCTCTCCACTTTGGCTACATGGTTTCCTCACGGCTCATCCTCCATGTTTTAATCCCTTGAATCATGTCATGTTTTATTCCCTTAATGATCATCTTCTATTTAATTGTTGCATGACTTGTTGATGATAGGACTCCATATGCATGGCTTCTCCTTGTTCCACTCTATTATTATCTCTTAAATCCAATTAGAACAAGTAAATTAGTATAATATGAAAGTTCAATTAGGAAATTTACGAAATAAGAATTTCAGTTCAAGTAAGACTTTCCCAAATAGTACGTGTTCTAGTCTAAAAAAGATTCCTAGTGCAAGAAGGACTCTCAAAATATCGCAAATGCGACCAAAACGTAGAAAGATAAAGACTCCTAATCCAACTAGGTTTCCTAGTCTTATAAGGATTCCTACTCAAACTAGGACTCTAGACTAATTCTGCGTTTTTAACTCATGTAAGTACAAAAATGCATCCAATACCGCCCAAGACTCTTACTACGACTCAATGACTTAATAGTACAACAATAAGGATTAAGCAAAGTACAAATTGAGGTAAAAACATGTTAAGAACGTCGCATAAAGTGCTCTTATCATGAGACAATGACTACTAAAACAAAACAAAGTCCTCAAAGTTTTATCTTTGGTTTGCTCTTACCCATTTCAGAAATTAAAGAAGTAGTGCGATTGATCATTTCAAACAAACCGAACATTCTAACATTTTTACAATCTGAATCTCTCATAGTAATTTGCATCTATAAATTCAAAAAGGATAAGTTGTGTGCTTTCTGAGAGAATCAAACCATCCCAGAACATTCAAAAATGTTCACTCACTTTTAGACAACAGCCACTATTGTTGATTGATTTCATAACAACTTAAACATTTTTACCATCCATCAATTACCAGCTTTAGATGTGAGAAAAAGGACGTGTGTCATTTGCTAGCTTTTTATTTGTAATGTGCATCTACTTGTGAGCAATCATAAACCACTTGATAGATATTAATTACATGATTATGTTGATGCAGGAGAGAGGATGAAGACGATATGTGTCTCAGCCTCATAATTGTGAATTCAATTCAATGTTGATGCTGGTATGGGCAGTTTCCACTAGGTTTAGGCTTGTAAATGTACCAAGAGATATCAGTATTATGTTTTGGTGTTAGTTACTTCATCATTGGACTCTGCACGATTGTAGAGTTAGGAGTAGTATTGATGAAGTAATTGCAAGAGACATTGAGGAATGAAATAGTTAGTCATCAAGTTCACGATATAGATATCAGGTGTTTTGTTACATTTCAATAATACCTCATACCATCGGTTTCTGGATATAAGACTATGCATATCAGATTCATATTGATAAACCATTTCAGTTCTTTTAGCAATCTTATTCTAAAGTCTAAGCTATTACCCTCTTGTAGCATTAATGGTCGCAACGACATCAGTAATGTTTATGCTCCCACAACCTAGCAGCTAGTGTCACTTGAGGAAGTACAATGTGTTCTGACCTGGTTCACAATTGCAAAACATATCAAGCCACACTAATAATGTAAATGAGGTCTAAGTGCCTAACCTATTATGAATAAACCATGCAAGTATGCTACAGTTCCCCTTGCGCCAATCAATAACTGTGTTTCTATTTCAATCTTTCTCATGCCATTTCCATTCACTCATTATTTTTCTAATGATATAATGTATAACAAACTACTAAAAGTAGAATTTCTGGAAGGTGTGAAACCTCACATTTATATACTTTCGCCACAATTGATCATCTTATGAAAGAAAAAAGACATTCGGTTTTTAAAAGCTTATGTAGATTATATGCGACATAAACTTACACTGTAACACAAATATGGTTCCAACCCAACATCTTGAGCCTGCTGGGTAACAATATGTTCTATGTGTAAGTGAGTAATGAAATTATCCTTTTGTTTTTCCTATCGAACTGAAATACCTATAATGCTTTTGAACAACTATTGTTCCAGAAGTGAATTAGAATCTCATCAAGTTGCTGAGATTGGCAAAGCAAGCCTATAACCAAATGGGGCCACCAAGGTTATCATGTAAGTAAATTTAAAATTGACCAATAACGACCCTAGCCTGGGTATAATATAGAGTTTATTCAGACTATTACTATGCTTCAACACTTTCAACTAGAAAGTCGAAGTTTTTGATCTCAGAAACTCTTCGCCGATTCAAAATGAACATATTAGCAAATGAAGATCAGAGCCCTGTATGTAACTATATAAACATCAAGACCAACCAAGGACGCGCTCGAAACATCAACATTAACCAAGATAGATGGTTCAATTAGTAAACAAATACTCATCCCAATATATAGCTCATGTCAATGACGTTTTGACTAAACAAGTGCAGAACTCCAAAAGCTTTGGACTGACTAATTCAGTAGACATCAACAACACCCAACCGACAACTCATCAAAATTTTACTAAGGCTAACACTGATTCAAATCAAATAATGAAAAACAACAAATCTTTTCTCAAGATATGGCTTACTGATTGTTTCTGCACTGTAACTCAAACAATGGAAAGTAAAGCAGCTAATTGTCATGCTATACAAATATTTTTTCCATCACCATTGAAGAAAACACAGCCACAAGGACTAAAAAAATTTAGGAATCTTTAACCAATTCACAAGCCAAGTAAGGTTGCATCTCACAACGTTGGCACATAATAAACCTAAGCTTTTTATCTAGTTCATGCCCGCACTAGCATCTTTGTATGATATACTACCTTTGCAATAATCAAGCCCAACTATATTCTAGTTCAAATTTTATATCATCAGTCATCTATCTCTTTATTAGTTCAGTTATATTAATTAAATTGCACGAAATCAAACACTAACCCAAACACATACAGCCATATGTATGCCACATGCAGATACACAGGAACAAAATAGAGCATGCACACACAAATATATAGTCTTTCTTCCCACATCTATAAATAACCATAGAAGTGATAAAAATCTAAATGATGCAGGGAAATCAGTCAGCTCATGAAAGTTAGTCATCACATATGAGTACGTACAGAGGTCCCTTCTGAAAATCAAAACACCTTATGAAAGTTCCTAATAAGCAACGCAACATGAGGATCTATTTAGTGTTTTCCCAACACATACCGACAGATGTTTGCCACACGCAAATACACATGAACAAAATAGAGCATGCACAAACAGACACATCTATACATAGCATTTTTTACTGTATCTATATTTAACCATAGAAGTGATAAAAAAAACTGAATGATGCAGAAACCATAGTCAGTTCGCATGAGTACATACATATGTCCCTTCTAAAAATCAAAACACCTTATGAAAGTTCCTAACAAGCAACCCATCAGAAGGATTTACTATAGTGTTTTCCCAACTTTGTTGATTTTTCTGTAGCAATCACACACATGATGTTGAAATAACTGATATGATTTTGTGAACTTGATTTATTCATTGAATTGATTTTGTGAACTTGATTTATTCATTGAATTTTCAATTACATATATAGTACTTCACCGGAAGACCTTGAAGAAAAGAAAACAAATTGACCCATTACAGTAATGACGAACTGGAAAACATAGTAGGATACCAGAGCTAACCCTCTAGGAATCTCGTACAGTCATCTTTGGTTAGAAAATCAATTTCAAGCTAGCCTACATAGTATTGACATTGAGCTTAAGTAATTCCATCAACGTAGATGCATACGGTACTACAATAGAATAAAATGATCTTTTCCTTCTCCTAAAACAGATACCTAATTTCCCATAGGCCAAGTGTTAGCATCACTAATTTCTCAAACATTCTAACCATTAAGAATGAAATGGTTCCAAATATAAATGACCATTCAAGATTCCACAAAAATGCATACATCACAGATATGAGGTTTACAGTAAAACTCACACTGACTATAAAACATGCAATAATGTTATGATACACGTCTAAATCTATATGGAAACAAACATTTTCCTTTCATACATTGATGCAAAACGTTCATACATTACAACAATTCACCTTAGCATTATGAAAAAATGCTATATATGAACACAAAAAGTTTGGAGACCAGAGAAAGGTTTTCAAAATTTGATGAAACATCTGGTAAGACTTGTTTGGGAATGTAAAAGATGCGATGCCCAAAAATGTTTGAACAATCACTGAGACAAAAAAGATCAACTGAAGTCTGCCAACATAAGTTGAAAATTAACCTTGAAATATCACAGAGTTCATGCTTTAACACACTATAACAAAATATGTCAAAGGGGAGAAGATGTCCACTGAATGTGCTAACTACAAGTTCTATCCCCAAAAAATCTAAATCAAATCGAAGACATATGACTCAAACATTATGTTGGAAAAGGCCACCAATGGGCACTGCAGATGACCATAATACCATTTGGGATGCATAATCCAAGGTAGATTACGTACTAAACTTGTAGAGAGGATGTCAGGACAAGTACCAAGATATTTTAAAGCAACGAGTCATGATTTTGTTTTGGGATAAACACCCTGTAATCATGTGTTATGCAGGAGAATTGAGGTGCACAAGAAATTTTCACTCATGACAACTAGCATTAATGCACACCTACCTCAAAAAATTTATATCCAATTTCTCACTACAAGCCTTTAAAAAAAAGATGCATAAGTTAGATTATATGGTATGATCTCAATTTTATATGCATTCCCAATGGTAATATGAGCATCAACATAAGTCTAACTGTCAAAACAAATGGCATCTCTCTACTCAGGTCTCAGATACAAATTATTGACTGTCACGGTGCGTCCATATAGCAACAATCTGTCTAAGATAAATTGACAAGGCAACAATTCCAATATTCAAGTTGGGCAAAAAATCAATATGACAACTAATTCCAGAATGCTTTAGATCTCATAAGCAACTATTTAGGAACAAATTTCAACAAATTCAGTACTCACATTGAGCAGAAAATCAATGGCAACTTGTTTATGCAATTATTTAAATAATTGAATCGCATGAGCAACCTTTCTGATACCAACTTCCAAAACTTCAAATACCTTCACTCCAATGGGATCAAATGGCAACAGTAGTGCGTAGATATCCAGTTGATTTGATCCCATGATTTCCATCAGCTACCATGAGCTTGAAAGTGAACAAGGCTGCTCAGGTTGGTTGCAATCTCAAAAAAGCTTCACGCTTACGTTTGAATTGCTTACGTAATAGTCCAACTACCTATTGAAGGGAACCATTGATCCATATTAGAAATATTTCAAAGCCTGAGCAGATGAAAACACTAGAATGAGGACAGTGTATCAAAACTGCTATATAAACAGTGACAATGGTATCCGGGCAACTTTACATAATAAGTCAATCGACAACATGACTTGTTAACTGGGGAAAGTTAAGCATGAAAACACTGAGTCATCAAGCAAACAAGATACAACATGTAGCACTATTAACTGAATTCAACCAATATGCATCTATTTACAAACAAACACCAACAAAGCAAACTCGGTTTTAGTCATCCCAGCAACCAAACCAAGAAAGTGCAATCGTAGACAACATGTTTCCACTTTCTAGAATACTTTGTATCTCATAGGAACCAATTTTTGAAACTTTTAGGAACCAATTTTGTAACTTTCAAATACAGTCATTGCAATGGGATCAAATAGAAACATTAGTGCTCAAATTGAGCAAAAACATCACATAGGCAACCTTCCAGGAACCGATTCCAACTAGTCTTTTTGAGACTTTCAGATACCTTCATTCCAATGAAAGCACTGAACTACCGAGCAAAAGAGATGCAACAAATAGCGCTACTAACTGCATTCAACTGATATGCACCAATTTATAAACAAAAAAACAAACAAAGCAAACTCAGTTTTTAGTTTTTAATCATTCCCAGCGACCAAGCCAAGAAAGTTGAACACCTAAGAGACCCATAAGCTGAAATTCATAAACAATATAATCTACAGGCTTGAATAATTAATATGGCAACATTTTTCCACTTTCGAGAATGCTTATTATCTCATAGGCAACCTTTAGGAACCATTTTTGAAACTTCCAAATGCCCTCATTCCAATGGGATCAAATGGCAACAGTAGTGCATCAAGTTGGGCATAAAAATCACTTGAGCATGTTTGCAAATTGCGTTAAATCACATAGGCAACTTTTCAGGGACCAATTCTGATTAGTTTTTTTAAGACTTTCGAATACCCTCATTATGATTTGATCAGGCAACAACCTTGACACAATTCATGGTATTTACAGGGACCATTGCACATCCCACACACTACAACAATTTCTTTCGGGACATTCAGATTAAGATTTGATCAGGCAACAACCTTGACACAATTCATGGTATTTACCAGGACCATTGTGCATCCCACACACAACAACAATTTCTTTCGGGGCATTCAGATACCCTCATTAGGATTCAATCAAGCAACAATCTTGACAAAATTCATGGTATTTACTGGGACCATTGTGCATCCCACACCAACAATATCTTTCGGGACATTTGAATACCCTCATTAGGATTCGATCAGGCAACAACCTTGAAACAATTCATGGTATTTACCGGGACCATTGCACCCACATATCAACAATTTCTTTAAAGTAAACCGATAAGGCAACAATTTCAGTTTTCAAAATGAGCAGAAAAATCACTGGCAACATGTTTCCACAATATGGTTTATTAAATCTTATAGGCAAACCTTTCAGGGACCAATTTTTGTTAACTCTTTTCGAAACTTTCAGAATTAACCGAAAGGATTAAACGGCAACAATTTCAGTAACAATAACAGAGAACAATGATCAAACTTTTCATGCGTCATTTTAGGGTTTTCAACGCACCTTAATTTACCGAAACAAATCAAACAGCCCAATCGAGATCATATCACACAGAATAATGATCAAAACCGCAGACAAATTGAACAATCGAGACCCGTCGCTGCTAATATATGAATCTTGAAATTGAAATGAAAACCAAAATCAAAATCAAAAACATAGATATGAATCGAAGAAGATAATCAAAGATCGTGTGGGCGAATCAATTGAATCAAATCATAAGAGAAGGAAAGGGGAAAGCTTTGATGATTTTACCATGTGGTGGTGGTGGTGAGGCGGACCACGGTGGTGGAAGGAAATCCAAACAATTTTAAATTCATTTATTGGAGCAATTGCTTCGTTTATATAATTTCAAACCTGAATGCAACGACTACCTAGTACCTACGACTCTAAAAGCTTCGTTTAAGTGTCTCTCTGTGACAGACCCAAAAAAACACTCTGTGCCAATGAAAGTTCAACACGTGTCCCTATGTTTAACAGTTTGGATTTATAAGTCAAGTATTAACCTTTTTTTTTACAACGTTAACCTTGGTTGGATTAAAATGAATGAAAATTGCACATGAACTGTCAGTAGATTGAGAATTTTGGGTTAGGCTGGCATTTATTCACGATACGTCATCAATTTGATGTATTTATTTATTGTAGTCGCTCCTTGGACATTATTTTGATGAACACACAGTTTGGTTTTTAGGATGATCTTATTAAAAAATTATAGATGTGTTGAATCCAATATATCTCTATGGAAATTGATCCTATTGGAATGTAAGTATCTCATGAATATGTGAGATTGTATGTCTTGTTCATTAGTACATATATCGTTGTCTTGCAAGATTGATTTTTCAAACCAATTAATTCCACAATTCTCCATAACTTGTTTTCTGAATGTAAATGTAAACGTATCACAAGAACACTTTGAAGCCAAAGCTGAAGAATGTCTCAAGGATAACGCCGAGTTTCAACCAAATCGACTAGCGTTCTATGTAATCCTTTTCAAGTACATAAGAAAACAAAGAATTCAAGAAAATGAGCAACTATATCATTATGAAAATGAGGGAAATCTTTGTCATTCATTTTCATACAAACATGAATAATTATGATAAACCATATAGAAAAATAACTTAATCGGTTTTTAGGCCAACCTTTGTATCTCAGAGTTTACTGGTTGCTGCAGCCTACAACGTGTTATATATGCTGCAAAATGTATTGTATGCATCTAGAGCCTAAGTGATTTATTACCAAATATCAGCATTATCAAGTGCTAATTCCAACTGAAATGCAAAAGAAAACTGAAATTTGGTGTCATGCAATTATACAAGCAGCTGCAGGAGAGTTGAGTATCCTGGCTGAAAGGACATGCACCTCATGAACTTAGTTAGCTTTTTGAAACTATTGGAAAAAGGCATAAGAACTTTTGGAGTTAGAATTGCCTGGCTTTGGCCAACTATCTTACTGCGAGGTGCTGCGGCAGGTGTGCTGAACTTTGGTTCACATTGTTTCTAAGGATTGAATTGATGTTGTGAGTAGTTAGTTACTGGTTCTTCAAGTTTGGCAGTAAAGAGATAATATTGTATTATGAAAAAGACTTGGATCTTAATATACACAATTCCTTTAACTCCTGGCAATTTTGATTTCTATGTGCTCTTCAAACAGTCTGACTGCCTGTATGGTGGTTGATGCAAGTTCCTAGATGCAAATGGCTTGAGTTATTTAGAGGCTGTTGCAGGATTAAGCTCTCTCTATCAAATGTGGTCATATCAAAAAGTAAAAAGTGAATTAAGCACTAACTATTGTGGAGCACTAACTTTCCACTTATGATTGTGCTTAATTTTTCCTAAGAAACTCTGCATGTCTGTATTTCCCAGTCATTTCCTAGTTTGGCTAGCTCTAAATCAAAACAAGTCATCTACTTCTACATTGTCTTTCATTATACCAATTTGAAAGGTTATAAATGTCATTTTTCAGAATGCCTAATCATAAGACGATGCTTTGCCTCAGCCACAGACCCTCTGATGGCACCAAGCTCGTGACCACTTTAGCCTTGACTTGGTCGTTCGACGAACAACCAACAATGGGTCAATTGTTACTCTAGTGCTACTGTACATGGTGGCTTTCTCGAAGATGTGTTTAGGAGGAACAATGTGTTTATTGGGCATGTTCTTTGATTCATTTTGTATGCTGAATGGGGGACTTGGATTGTGCATGCAAGGTGTTCGATAAAATGCTTACGAGAAACACTGTAGAGTGGACATGAAAGGAGGGAGGCTGTTTCTTTGTTTTTCATGATGGCGTCTGCTACTAATGGCTATTGAGGCGAGAAAAGTGTGGGGTTACATTGGAGAATGATAATATGTTCTTGGCGGACCTACTGATGCTGCAAAAGAAAGGAAAACGATCATACATAGGGATGAACAACTAGTTCAATCAAAGCAAGTATGCAAACGGGCATGCATTTTGGTTTTACAAATTCAGTCTTGTTTATGGTATTTGTTGAGATATTGGGCTATGTTTCGTTTTGATATTATTTTTATGACAAAATGTTCATAGTTTTGTCATGTGTTTTTGCCTTATGATCTAAACGAACGAGATATTCCTCATGAATTTTTAGAAATGATAAAACAAGAACAAGAATGCTGCGAAAAATATATAACTGTTTGATACATATGTTAGGTGTTGTTTGAAAATGATTTTTCACTTTTAGAGACTTAGAGATAGACTTATTAGGATATTCGGATTTCAATCATTTCATATATCATGTTAGAATGTACATACTAATTGACCCAAAAAAATGTACGTACTAGTCCGTGATCAATGCCTTAATATTATAATAACATTTTATCTTGTATGATCAAAGTCACTGTGTACGTATAGATCAACCGAGTTGATCAATTGTGCACACTAACTAGTTTCGTTAGTTGTTCACAAACGATCTATAACTAGGGGCATATCCAGCCCTGGAGCCCAGGTGAAATTTCAGTCCAGAAAAAAAAAATTCAACCATCTATTTAAAAAAAAAAAATTAAACCACCGATTGTACGAGATCTCTCTGCTTTCATCTATACTTCTACCGTTCTACTATATAATCCACAGGTTTAGCTATTCTCCAGTTCTCTTCTATGTTCTTTTAAAATTGAATCAAATACTGATTATAGAATGATTAGATTCTGAAATTTGGTGGGTATATAGATTTGTTCACTTTGTTGGTTAAACATATCTTATTGAAAATTTGGAATATGATTATATGAAATTGGGTGTTAATGTGTTAGTCTTGCTACTGTAATACTGAATAGCTGAATAGATTATGATCAAAGATTGATTATTTTATTTTCCTATTTGAGTTTGTTAAGATTGTAGGAAATTAGTGTTGGTATATGAGTTTGTTAGTTAAACTATCGATTTGGAATGATTGGAAATTTAAAATCTGAAATTTGGTGGTATGTTAGAGAATTGCCGAATTAGAGATTAAATATTTGTCCATGTGAGTTAGTTAAGAACTTAAGATTACACGGAATTGTAGAAATATTTAGGTTTAATTTACTTTTAATTATATGAACTTCATACACTCCATATTGTAAATCTGAAAAAAAAAAAAATTTAGCCTTCGGCCAAAATTGTAGCCCACCTCATAAAATCTTATATGTCCATGAAATTAGCTTAGGTGACATTTTTATCTTAGATCCGCCAGTGTCTATAACTTCGTTATTGGCTTATTGCTACTGCTTAGCGAGTGCAGAAAATTGAAGCAAAATTTTCATTGGTATAGATAATAATGAGTTCAAAATGTCAATGAGATTGATAAAAAAAATGTGAAAGAGGTTTGCATGAAGTGTCGGCACTTTATTGGATGGGAAGGACTTGAGTGCATGCGCGGCAAAACAGAGGATCCAATAAACCCGCAATTGCTTAGGCACCCAACTCCAAATCCAGAGACCACGTGTCGCTTTACGTAATCATAAATCAAGTCCCATAAACATTAAAATTAAATAATAGTCCCCCAGGCGCACGTTAGCGTGGACCCCACAGTGTCTCCTAATAAACAGGAACGGTTTCGAAATGCTCGCTTAGATTTCCTTGTCTCTCACAGCAGCTCAGACAAGGCCCTCCTCCTCCCTCCGTCCGTCGTCTTCAATCTCTCTCCCTCCTCCGTCGCTGTCAGATCCTTTTCCAACCTCCGCATTTTCCACAGGTGCTCTTCTTTCTCTTTCCCTGTTTCTCTCAAGTTTATATAGATAGTATGAAGCGCATTCCCAGAATGTTGTTTTAAGTTCTTCCGAGATTTCATTTCTTGTTGTCTTGAAGGGAATGGTGAGTTTTCTCCTTGGCTTACCTGAAGAAAACGGCTGCCGTTTTGACATCTTAAGCTCATTTTCATTCTTCATGGATTTTGATCTGGTTTTCTCAATCAGTTTTCAAAATTTGTATGCTTGCATGTTTGAAATTCCAGTGGATTATTGGATCTATTGCAAAAGAGTCTTTCTTTTTTTTACACTTTGATGCTGATTCGGCATTGGCGGAGTTTAGATGTCCAGATTGATGATGCACAACTTGGGGATAGAGGAGTATTAATTTGAATTGGTTAGAAACTAATATGTTAATGTTGGGGGGTGTTTGCAGTCTGCTGGAAAGTTCTCTGTGTCGAGCCTTGGACAAGGTTTCTATAAGTTTGCTATGCGGGGTCGTCACGTTGATGCCTACTCGGCGTACAAGCGTGTCACGTCAAAGGACTACTTTAATGCTTATGATAGAGAAGAAGACACAGGTACTTCTTCCCATTGATCTTTCAGCAATTTATAATTTTGTGCTGTGTTTTGGATTGCTTTACCATTTTCTGCTAGGTTGAGATTTAGTAATGTGATTGAAAATGCAACTAGCCTGGGTGATCATAGATTTTGTTGTGGCTGATTTCTCGTGTGGGTTTTAGAACGTCTATTGAGCGGCAAAGATCTTGGCAACCCTTCATGGAGGCGCTCTTTGCCTCATATGCTTGTAGCAGCTGTTTCTTCTTTCTTATTTGGCTATCATCTCGGGTAAGTGCTTAATCCTGAGGATTAGAGAAAATTGCCTATATTTTCACATTTATGTCTTAGGCTAACTTAATGATATTTTCTTCTGTGGCTTTTGCTAATGCAGAGTGGTAAATGAGACACTAGATAGTATTTCTCTTGACCTTGGCTTCAGTGGGAATCCCTTCGCTAAGGGTACTTACTAATATTTGGCTTTCCAATATTTTTCTTAGCTAAATGCATGTCATAATCTAATCTCATGTTTTTCTTTTGTCTATGCAGGTTTAGTTGTGAGTACGTGTTTAGGGGCGGCTTTTGTTGGATCTCTATTCAGTGGCTGGGTTCTAGATGGAGTCGGGCATCGAAGGGCATTTCAGCTGTGTGCGCTTCCGATGATAATCGGTGCGTCGATGAGGTAGCTTCATTTTTGATCTGTGACAGTATCATATGTGCCTAACTGATTATTTGATTTATTTCAAAGAAAAATGAAATTACGAAGACAGAAATTGGATTTATATCATTGTAAAGTTGCTGAGGAAACATAGACCAATTAAAGAATGAACTGTCATATTACAGGTGTAGATTATTGCTAGGTAGAAGAAACTAGATGAATGCGAGACTGAAACCATTACATTATATGTCCACCCTAAACGTCAAACTACATTTCAAAGTAGAAATCATGAATTGCATATGAGCAGCTTTTGCATGTCTTTCACTTTAAATTGTCTAGCTAAGCAAGACTACCAGCAGGATTACTTCTAACCAGCAGAAGGAAATCATGTGGGGTTTAGGTGCGCATTGTGAATGTGATTATTAAAAACCAATCTAACAAATTACTAAGAACACAATTATCAGCACTTTATGGCACCCTTTCATGGTCCAAGGCCGTCATTTTGTTCCGCCCTTGTACCATTCTCTCTTGCACGTTTTTACAATAGAAGTGTTTGCTTACAAATTAATTATTAATTCTTATACATCTATAACAATCAGGGAATAGGGGCAATTCACATAATCCTTTGCCTAACAACTTGTGGTTTTACTGAAGAACCTATATGACTTTGCAGTGCAACAACTCACAGCCTATGGGGCATGATTTTAGGGCGGATATTTGTTGGAACTGGGATGGGCATTGGTCCTCCTGTTGCTGCTCTTTATGTGTCAGAGGTAATACTCATCTTTATGGTTTCTCTGCAACTTTTTGCTGGTACAGCATAGTCTCTAGCTCTATCCTTACGCATTTAAGAATAATTTGTTCTCACAAGCAGATTTCGCCAGCTTTTGTAAGGGGTACTTTTGGTAGCTTCACACAAATTGCTACATGTCTCGGACTGATGGGGGCTTTATTTATTGGAGTTCCAGCCAAAGATATAGTGGGTTGGTAAGATAAAATTAATGGGTGATACTAATCTTGAAACTTTGTGTTTTACTGTTCCAAGTCTTCTTTTTCTAAGCATCTTTCGTATTTCCTGATGATCGTCTAAAGTACTATTTTCTGTATCAATATTATCGATGCTTAGGTGGCGGGTTTGCTTTTGGGTATCTACTGTTCCTGCTGCAGTGCTTGCTATTTGCATGGAGTTCTGTGCAGAGAGTCCGCATTGGCTTTTCAAGGTTATCTACTTGCAGATTTTTAAAGTTGGTCAAGTTAGTGTTATGTGTATCAATATTAATTTCCTATCTGTTGGTCTTTTGATTTGGTTGACGTCTATTGGGATCGTGATATGTAAATATAGATAATAACAAATTGTTAGTTTTTTCCTGCCGTAGAAGTGAATATATAATAAATGTAAATGGTATGAACGTACCTTTGTGCCTTGCCTACGTTGTGTGTGATATCCTAATCCACTTTTTATTTTAGTACTTAGGTTGGCAGTGATCTGTGTATGAACGGATCTGAACTTTTCCAGTTGCTTGTTATTTCCTGCTTGTTCTCTGTAGTTTTCGGTAGATTAAGTATCAAATATTTTCTGATTGGAAGATTTAATGTTAGTGCTCAAAATTGCTTTCTGGTGTAACTATCTTAGATCTCTTTGTATCTCAGATATGCTTTGTTTTATCTAAATCATGTGTACCCGCATCTCAGATGAACTATACAAGGATAATAAGAACTCGCATCATTTACTCCCACCTCTTCTAATTCTTTGCAGCCATTATATAACTTGTTTTAGCTCACCTTTGAGATAACAGTTTTTTCTGACTTGGTTCAGAGAGGACGAACAACTGAAGCTGAAGCTTCATTCGAGAAACTACTAGGAGGACCACATGTTAAATTGGCAATGGCAGAATTGTCAAAGAGTGATCGAGGGGATGAATTGGATACAGTAAAGTTCTCAGAGCTACTGTATGGCCGCCATTTCAAAAGTATAATATCTATTCAGTTGTACATTAGTTAAGATAAGACAATTCTGTGCTTCATTCTCCATGGTTACCTTATACCTTCATATTTTGCAGTGGTTTTCATTGGGTCTGCCATTTTTGCTTTACAACAGCTGTCAGGCATAAATGCTGTATTCTATTTCTCCTCAACTGTCTTTAAAACTTTCGGCATTCCTTCAGATATAGCAAATGTATGTGTAGGATTTGCAAATCTATCAGGTATGGTTGGGTTAAATCTTTTACTTATTTTTGAGATTATGTCTGTATATTTGTTTATAAATTGATTATGTGCTTGTTCTCTTTTTGTTTTCATTTCATTTTCTTTTATACTATTATAGGGTCAGTTGTTGCAATGATATTGATGGATAAGCTCGGGAGAAAAGTACTTCTTCTTGGAAGTTTTACTGGCATGGTAAGCTCCTAAGGTACCTTAATTATGGAATTCAGGCTCTAATTTGAGATGTTAGCAAAACCCACATCATATTTTTCACTGTGCAACAGAAATATGCACCGTGTCAATGTCACTTTTGATATTGTGTCTGGGGAAATTTTCTAAGTAGATCTTCTATTTGAATTTCAATTGATGACAATGTGGTGAAACGTTAACTCAAAAGTAAACTTGAATAGAGTTGATGCTTATTCATTTATGGAAAAGGGAAACAAAGAAGTCAAAGCCAGTAGTTGTATTTTGAATTTGTCCTCAAAAATATTCCATTTTGTCATTCTTAGGTCTTTTATCTGTTGATTGGCTTTTGTTATAATGCGTTATGTTGTATCTAAATAAACACTGTTGAGGATAGTTATAAATAGTCGTTCCAAAGGTAGGGTCCATCATCTGCCAATATTGCGTTTGCTTCTACTGTAGTTGTTTTATTTATTTATATTTTTTTTACATGACTAGAATATTGGTATGCAACTGACCAGTGATATATATATTCCTTGGTTTAGGTAGTGTCATTGGGTCTTCAAGTAAGTGGAGCAAGTTCTTTTACATCAGGGTCTGGAGCACTGAGTCTATCTGTCGGTGGCATGCTGCTGTGAGTAGTGAATCTTCAATTCTTTCATAAAGAACTTTAAAAAAATTCTACAAATACAGAACTAAATAATAAACAGAAGCTTCTTATTTCTTTGGTCTAAAATATGAAAAGATTGGGCTGAGATACTTTTGAAAATTAGTCTTTCAGATCCTTAGGATTATAAATGTATATACACGTCAGTATGCCAGTCATCTATATAGATTGAAATCTAACGCTTACGTGACTATAAGACATCATATAGCTAATAGCATAAGTTCTGAAATAAATTCACATATAAATTCTGAATTTTGTGATCGATTATGCAGGTTTGTTTTAATGTTTTCTCTCGGAGCTGGTCCAGTGCCTAGTCTTCTCCTATCAGAAATTCTTCCTAGCCGCATTAGAGCAAAGGCCATGGCAGTTTGCATGGCTGTGCATTGGGTAATTTTCTTCTGTATTACATTTAATTTGGGTTTTTGAACCTCTTTCTTCTTCATTATGGGAGCTGAGATAAGACCAGCTTTCTGACTACACAAACTATGCTACATGATGACCACTTTTTTAAAAGGGTTATTTATGCTTAGTCATGAAATTATATGCAAGAAATAGAAATCTTAAAAGTTTAGTGTAAACAGCCAACCCCAGTTCTTGATCAACACTATTGTACTTCTTAACTTCAAGAATCAAGACAGTCTTATAAATAAGGAAACAGAGATGAGCTATTCTAGTGATTCCCTTTATTTTCACATGCCAAGGTGCTGAGGTGATATAAATTGACTGAAGCAGATATAACATTCTTTACGCACCTAAGCTACATTTGGATTGAGTAATTGAACAAATGTTTGTATCTGAGAAGGCTGAGCTTGATGAAAGAAACAATAGATACAACGCATTTGACGTAATAGGATGCATTTCACATGGATTGAAGTTACACATGCAAGGATTTATTTGAAGTTAATGTGATGCATATAATAAACAAGTGATATGTTGACATAATTCCTTCTTGGGTCCCTTGTTTTGAAATAATTCCAACTAAGTAGACCTAATTTAAAATACTTTCTCATGGTGTCTGCCTTTTTATTAATTATATGTGTAGTTTTCAAGATGTTATGTATTTGACATATTTCCACTTTTTAAGTCTCATGATCGCTCAAGAAGATCTTCCTACCTAATTTTTTTATATAAAATAACATAAAGAAATTAAAAAAAAACATGCATGTAGATTGAGGCTTTGACATCATCTCTGTTTTCATCTCGATCCCCAACATAATGAGATAGAAGAAGGCAAGCCCTTATAGTTTCATTTTCACATTTATGTAATGTAATGTCATCTCACATATATGGCTGTCTGCAACAGGTGGTAAATTTCTTTGTTGGTCTATTCTTTTTGCCCTTGCTGGAGAAAATCGGGCCACAACTTCTGTATACAATTTTTGGTACATTTTGTGCATTGGCTGTGATGTTTGTGAAGAGATATGTAGTGGAAACAAAAGGAAAGTCACTCCAAGAAATTGAAATTGCACTTATTCCACCACAGTAAAGGTACTAACTTCCTTATTCTTTGCACCAATCTTGTTAGTTGTGGAAAGATTAGTTGGGAAAAAGGTTTTGGTTCGCGTTACTACCAAAAATGAGTTTAATTTAGCATTTGCTTCATAATGCATACTGCTATGTTGTAACTCTGGAATCTAGAGTTATTTGTGTTAGTTCTGGCAGTTTACCGATTCACTATATTCTAGCTTCACTTGATTTAATTCTTCAAACATAAAAATCAACTTGATGTAACACTTCCATTATATTCTAGTTCACTTGACTTGAAACATAAAATAAAAGAAGAAAAAAAAATCAATTTGATAGATACCAATGGGGAAGCTCAACTGCTCAAATAGCAAGCAAGCATATAGCAAGTACTTTGAGAAGTGGTAGTCCAAAAACCTATTTGCATGATAATATATATATATATATATATAGGCCTTCTTGGCTGCGGAGGTCCGCACCAAGATTTTGGTGCGGATTTCCATCTTTTTACCACTTTTTGATCGAATTTTCTCATCTCCACCGTCTAGTATCTAGATAATATTGTGTAGATCATCTCTGCAAAATTTCAGCCAATTTGGTAATCTTTAAGTCACTCAAAATTGTGTTTTTCTGTTAAAAATATGAACGGTAACGGTTCGACAGAATTCGGTCCGTCCATTTGTTATTCGATTTTGAGGGCCTTAACGATTACCAAATTGGCTGAAATTTTGTAGAGATGATCTACACAATATTATATAGATACTAGACGGTGGAGATGACAAAATTCGATCAAAAAGTGGTAAAAAGATGGAAATCCGCACCAAAATCATTGGTGCGGACCTCCTTAGCTGAGAAAATCCGTATATATATATATATATATATTAATAATGCACGGTAATCTCTTAGGGGCAACACCCATCTGAATTGTATTATGACCATACTGAAGTCAGTGAAGTGTGTGGTGTGTTTGCATGCTATGTGACTTTGGTACAATATGTAATTATAAGTCCAGTAAAATTAATATCTTTCATGTGATGTATGTGGGAAAAACTAATTTCAGACCTTTTATTGTTTGCTTTGTCTCTGTAGGTTCTTCAACAAAATTAGATTACTTGTTTACACAAAGCTGAAGTCCTTTTGTATTGATGGAATCCAAGCCCACTACTTCCCTTAGGTATTGCTATATTAAGCTGACTTGAGTTGTTTTCTTCTTGAGACACGTCTCACATAAACTAGTTTTTACTTCTGTTGCTTAAAATTTTTATTTTGCATTTCCTTACAAACTAGTTTTAGTCTCATTCTAACTTCTAGTGAGTGGCCACAGAAAGTTGATATTTAATTGGTTGTGGGTCAGGCATTTAACTTTCCCTATAAGCATTACAAATACTGTAAATTCAGATGTCAAGGCCGAATAGAGCTTCGGATTAAAGTTGTCAGTTGTTATTGGTGTCCTGTAAAAGCTGTTGCTCTTTTGCTTATCTGAAGTCAGATGTTCAATTGCAGGGGTATAATGCACAATAAGGTAGTAAGGAGACTCTGAAATCGTGTATGCCCGCCCCAATCCAACTCGAAGTTATTATCATGCAACTGGGGAACTGCTTGGGAACTTGGAAACTGGATGTCAAGTGCTCACCCTGAACGGCTTGTGTATATTCTTAGAGAATTTGTATTTTGAGCACATTGTTGTCTTAGACTAATGAAACATACAACTAATGTAATGCTAGCACCTGAATTTGGAAAAAATATATTTGATAGTCATAAACTGGTTCAAAAAAAAAAGCATCTATGTTATTATATGGACCGAATAACTGACATCAGTGTTGTCCCTCAACTTATAAGAACACCCTGACGTTGACCATTTGGAGACTTGGTTTCATCAGACCCACTGACCTTGGAGACATTTGAATTGTTTTTAGCAATTTGGGTGAACACCCTGCTCTCTTGAGAATCCATTAAAATTCAAATTGTATTCTTTGCTGTCATACTTGTAGGGAAGTGATTGAAGCAGGTATGCGTGAGTGTGTCACTCCAGTGACTGCAATGAACGCCGCCGCCTCAGGGGGGAAGCACAAGTGAGAAAGAGTTTAGCTATGGTGTTTATTTCTGTTATTTATAGTTTTATACTACACAACCGTTGGCTCACAGAGAATGCAGTTCAGATGTGTATGAATCCTGAAATGGATTCTAATAGAGTTCATGATGCAAGCAGATTAAAAGTGCTTCTGCAGGGCAAGTGTGCAACACTTTCTCAAGACTTCGTTAGTAATAGATGGTCATCGAATGAATATAGAGCCTCATTTTCCATTACCATTTGTCATACTGTGTTAGTTTCAGTACAGTTTTACACCACTTACAATCTCGTTACATAATTTTGAACAAGTTGTGATGTTGTCAGTCATGCATGGTGTGACCAAGATTAAGGTCGAAAATAAAAACACACACGCACGAAAATTTCAAGCCCAACACATATCGGATGGGTTTTTTTTATTGAATTAAAAAACAATTATTAAACAACACGTTACTTGGTTGCAGCCGCATATACTATCATCAACCTTTCTATATTTCGCTCTTTTTACTCGATAGCGTTAGCTTCGGCCAAAGCTCCGCGAATTTCTTGATCAGTGATCACCAATTCAAACTCACATTCCCCGTAAGTTTCGATTCTCATGTCTCGAATTTGTGAAGTTGTGATTACTACGAGCTTGATTCTCTTGCATGCCGTCGGTGGGCGTGTAGTTACTAAAGTTGTGCCCACCAAGTGTTTGATAAAATGCCTCACTGAGAGTTGCAATGTTCAAACCCCTGAAAATGCGTTTTTTGTGATAGGGTTTGAAAGGTTAAGGCAAGATGGGGAGCGAGGAGGACCCTGTGAAGAAGACTCAGCTGGTGGATGCCCGCGCTAGAAATATCAGTCACAATGTGAGGTGTACTGAGTGTGGGAGTCAGTCCATTGAAGACTCACAAGCTGATATTGCCATTCTTCTCAGAAAGGTACTTCATTTTTTGGGTTCTGCTTTAGTTTGTGATGCATCTTTACTTGCCCTTATGATTATCTGCACTGAACATCGTATTAGTAAGTAGCAAGTAGCAAATGTTGGATAAGGTGAACTATTAAAATTTGTATCATAGAGAGGTTTCAAGGAAGGGCATGATTTGAGTGGTTTGAAGAGAGTTGTTTGAGTTTATCAATAATTCAATATGTTGTTAAGCACATAGGAAGAGGTGTGCGTAGAAGAGCTTTGATTTGGTTGATTTTCAAGAAAGATTTCCAGCAAGTCCACCAACTTCTTTGTATAAATCATAATATACCATTTGTAAAAGAGTTTTTTTCACCAACAGTCCCTCAACTCTGGTGTACCTACCAATGTGATACCTCAACTCTTAATCGTACCAATGTGATACCCAGACTCTAGTATTGCTATCATTGAAGTACTTTCGTCAGTTTTTTTCAACTTCTCCGTCATCTTGGTGACGTGGTACTTAAACATGTATTTGAATTTCGTTAAGTTATGCTTTTCTATATTCTTATGAGATTGTGGAAATGAGATGTTCCATATAAATTTCTATATTTATTCTGTTAGTTTAACAAGTGCTAGGGTACAAATAGAAAATGAGATTGATCTAGGTTTTATCAGATTGTGGTCGACTGGTTGGTGGTAGTTCTTTAGTTTAGATAAGAGACACAAATTAAGGAGTAGAGAGGGAAAATTGGCGCCAAAATTGGAATTGTTGGTGTCTTTCTCAAGGTAAAGGGCGGGAAAAACATTACTCCTCTCATATGGGGTTAATTTTGTCTTTTAACTCTCTTTGTGGGTCTCACGTACTTGCCACGTCACCAAGATGACGGAGAAGTTGAAAAAAAACTGACGGAAGTACTTCAATGATAGCAATACTAGAGTCTGGGTATCACATTGGTACGATTAAGAGTTAAGGTATCACATTGGTAGGTACACCAGAGTTGAGGGACTGTTGGTGAAAAAAACTCTTTGTAAAATAATGGTTATTTTGCGGTTGATTAACATTTCATATTTGTGCAGTTAATTCGTGATGAGATTCATGCCGGAAAGAGTGACAAGGAGATCTACAAGAAGCTTGAGGACGATTTTGGGGAGACAGTACTTTATGCCCCAAAGTTTGATCTGCAGACTGCAGGCTTATGGCTTTCACCAGTGAGTTGGAAGTGTATTTGATAGAAAGCCATAAAACTTATATATAGGTTCTCAAAAATTTTATTTTATGCTAATTTATTATTGGGTTCTGGAAACAGCTTGTTGTTGCTGGTGCTGCTGCAGGTATTTGGGCTTATAAGAAGCACAGACAAAGGACTAACGTCCACGTCATGGCTTTGAACCTTATTAGAGGTGTTCCACTGACCCCAAATGAGAAGCAAACCATGTTAGACCTCCTCACACCACCACCTTCACGAGGAAATATACCTTCGTCATGGTGGAGAAGGTGGAGAGAACAATGATGACTAGTCTTCAATAGACTTTGCCGATATTATTCTGAACTATGGGTGAGCATACCCGTTTTTATTAGATTTACTTTAATGAATACACCTTGAACTATGGGTGAGCTGTTCACCAAGATGTAAATCAACTTCTGTTATGGATTATATTAGTCGACCAAACTCTCATAACAAAGTTATTTGGTCGTGCAAACTCTCTGCCATGAGAATGTTAATTGTTTTCTCGACTTCGTACTATAGCTAGACAAGTAACATGTAGATTCTGACGTTTTGATCAATTGACGCCTTGTTTAGATTGCTTTGTTACATAAAAATCGTTTTCCTGTTTTGATTGGAACTTTCTAATTGTCTGCCTCAAAATTTGTTCAACTTCTCTGAAGTCTGAACTGAATTTTCCACCCAATATCCTCTTACCACAGATTTCACCTACTTTTACCAGGAGCGAAGGACTTGTTTGTGAAGCTAAATTATCAAAATTCAGGAGTAGCTTAATTTCGCATTCTTGGGAACTAATTTGCTCTTGAAATCATCACAGTTAGTAGTTAATTCTTTCTAACTTCTTTACGGAGGTTCGGTTTCTTGTACAATCTGCTCTCATATTGCAAGTCTTTGTATGTCATGGTTAAGTTGCTTTCACAGTTACTTCGTACTAAGTATCCCTTTGGCCAACTATTCATGCATCATGAGAGAAAAACTCATTAAGTCAAATACCGTTGAAAGCATTAATTTGGTTAGACTTTGAGAGACCAATACTTTCATTTTTTTTCCAAAAATGAGGGTTACTTCGAGAGTTCATTGGCTAACATGATATATAGAGAAATTACTTGCGCTAAAGGGTCATAAGACTGGTTTAGGTTTTATAAGTGCAGATGTTCTGGAATCCCAAAGGTTCCTTGTGTTCAATCTTCCTGATCATGTTTTCTATGCCGATCCCGCCTGTTTAGAATCGAACAAAAGCCAATCGTTAAAGTAAACATTTAAATGTAGATAAGAAAAAACCAGTAAATTGTAAGCGACGGCGATGCATACCTAGTGTTAGTGAACTCACGAAAACTGTGAAAGCCAGGATAAAGATAATCAAAGAAGCTCTTCCTAATTTCTTAACCACCTTTCCGGCCACATGTTGCCCCGCAAATGCAGAAACAGTAGTTACAACAGCGAAGTAGAGAGCTAGAATAGAAGTTGCAGTGAAAAATGATATGTATCAGATTATAATGCCCTCATTCATGAATAACTTAGAGCTGAATGAATGGCTAAAAGAGTTACCATAAGGAACTGGGAACCGTTTAAGGAGATAGTATTCAACAACGGACATGGATGAAGAGAATGTCATAGCAAAGGTGGCTGTGGCACTTGATACCTATATGAAAGTTTTCAACACACGATTTAGGAGTTGATCAAGGCATCAGATACAACTTCAAAAAGAATGCATGGTTTCTACGAATGTGCATATTAGCTTAACACATACTTAAGGCTCATAATGAACTTGAATGTGAGTTGATCGATCACCTGAGGAGGGATTCCCATCTCCAAAAATATAGGACCCAACAGAAATGCTCCCCCAAGACCAAGTAAGCCACCAAGCATACCAGCTGCTATCCCACAGCCACAATAGGCAATTAGCTTGTACATTGACCATTTCATATTTTCTTCTCCCTTCGATGCAATCACACTCCGCCCTTTGTAGAGATTCATTGCCTGATATGAAGTTACTCCCACGGCCACCGGAATCTGAAGTTCACAAAGAGAGTGAAGAAAAAGAATCGTTAGAAGAGTCTTTTGTAGTTTATACATTTCCAGCAGCTAGTGAGTTTAACATTTTAAGACGAAGAGGATGGAAGGTACTACTTGTAAGATGTCTGTCAACCAGTATGTCACCGAACATTTTGTCTGATAACTCTGCCAATCAAGTGAATTTCAGTCAATAATCTGATTTGTTGGTGCATGTAAATCCAAATAAAAATCTTCTTATACATGTGCTACTAGAGTTGATTATAGAACCTTGGCAATCTGTAATCCAAGTATCATGAGCCAGACAGCAACTACAACCCCAAGTCCCTTCCAGCAAACATTATCAAGGATAGAAACCTAGGAACGTTCAGAAGTCAGTCCCAGAAGCTATACATAATATAGTTTGAGCTTCAGAGATCTAACCTGCACTCGTTTAGCTTTCTTCGCCTGTGTAAGGGTGTGGCCGTTTGGATCTCCTAAAGTACCTTTGGCTTCAACATCTTCAGTACCTTCCCCATTTGATGGGAACTGTCTTGAAGCACCCAGTATAGTCTAGAGGTAATAAAGTAAGGTGCAGTATCAGATAAATCAAGAATATATACCATAATGTATAATCAATCAGCAAAACAAGTGGGCAGAGTTGTAAGAGTACCTTTCTAGTCATAGTTTCTTTCTTCCATGCCTCAACACCCTTGTTAAATGACTTAGCTGAAACCCCTGCATATTATCACCAAGTTAGTGACCTCTCAGGCAAGTTTCAGAGGGCTGTAAAGAAGGGATAATTACATATCAGATACGTAAATGTCGTTACCTAGGAGGACCACGAATAGTAGAATAGTGATCATCCAATCCGAGAGAACCACATTCAATGAAACACCGATGCTGATTCCGAGCACCAACAATGGCTGGAAGAGAAGTGCCAAATCATAGTCAATGATGGGAAGCTCAAGTGTGGGATGCCTTTGCCTTAAGTTGTATAACACAGTAGCAGATGATGTTCCTGTGATCATACCTGAGTATCCAGAAACAAGCAACATTAAACATAATGTTGTCACACTGGTCAGAAGTAGAACACAAAAATTAGTCTTAAACTAGCCATTAACCAAAATATGTTATTCTGTGTAGTGTGTACTTACATTTGGATACTGCAATTGCTGACTTCTGATCAAAGCCAATGATGAGGGTGAGCATTGGAATGAAAAAGCCACCGCCACCAACACCTCCAACACTCCCAAATGCTGCCCCAAGGAATGCGATTATCGTACCCACCACAATTTTCCAATCAAATCTTATTTCCTGCAGCATGACATCTCTAAGAAAGTTAATTTTGTTTTACCATATAGCATATATTACCAAGTAATTACTATGTGCATTGCATTATATAAATTGAATATGAGTTCTTGTCTTTTTAACTTTTGCTGATAATATACTATAAATCTGTCTAGCTAAGAGCTGTCACATGCTACTACTATGATAGAAGAGTGTTAATAATATGACAAGATTGAAAATTGATGGCTCTCGTATAGGAAAGCAAGAAAGAAGGAACAAAAGCTAACACAGCAGATAAAACTATGGGGATGTAAAAAAAATTACAGAGGAAGTGAGAAACTATTACATATAGCCGGTTAGCCCCTTTCTACTTACTAGTTGTTTAGGGTCTTAATACACTAAGACAAACTTGCAAGCCCCAACAAAGATAAAATGAAAAGAATTGGACTTACAGGCCAGAGATGCTTATAAGTACCCAACAGATGATGATCACTGGGATGTGAAGGTTGTTGTGGCTCTTCCAGTTCTTTATGTGAAGCTGAAACTGCAGATATTGACAGCAACACCAGCAAACCTATCAAACCCCACCATATTTTACTTGCAGGCATATTCTCACAAGTCACAACCCCTTCTTCTACCCAATGAAGTAAAGCTTATTCAAGTTTCTAGCTTCATAATAGGCATGGGGGTGGAGAGACAGATTCTTGGGTTTTTGCTGTTTGGTTTCTGGGTTGATTTGGGAGCTGATTTGGCTTCCAGGACATCCAATATTCAAGTGACTCTAATGACATTAAGCTTGATAAATGAGGCTGTCTGTCTGTCCTTGGCTCTTCCCAGTTGCTACATTAGTCATAGATCATTGATGGTTGAATCTATATGTTACTGGTATTTCATATCTAACTGCATTGATTCCCAACAACTAATTGGTGGTCATTAATGGTGGCCTATGGGCTCAAAACAAATTCAGCATAAGAAATCAGAGCTCAGAATGTACTACTTAGTGAATTCTCAAAGAGACATGAATATCTAGGGGCATGTTTTTTGTATCTATGACAAAAGGTTGGAGTTATATATTATCAAAGGATAAGGTAAGAGCACAACTATATAATCAACATGAACATAAACTTTATATTAATAAAAATATATATATATCATGAACATATTGTAACATTACAGTAGATGTGACCTGTTGTGGTAGTGGTAGCCATGAGGACACCCAAATAGCAGTGACTTGGGTACTATAGAAGGAACTTTGGCAACTACATAAGACTTCGCCATATTTCAAAACGAAGAATATGCGCAGCTTGGCAAATTGCATGTTCGATAACTATTAAGGTGCCATATTTATAGGTGGAGGACTCCTAAACATTTGTGAAGAACTTCCACAATCAAAAATGAACATCACCTTGGTTCAGATTAATCTCCACAAAGACCACAACAACAAAGATACAAAAGTGTAAGTCGGGTTGGTCACAAAACATTAGCTTTGTAACTTATGGAAGGGGTTATATATATCCAGTATGTTGAACAAGTCTAGTTTCCCTCCCACTGATTATGCATTTGATTGAATTCACTTCTTTCTGGTTCCAAATCTAAAGCATTCAGTCATTCTCAAAAAAAAAAAAATTGCAGCAGGAGTTGATCGAGGTCTCTCCTAGCAAGTCATCAATCGACTAGAGTGACCAATTAAGTCTATTGCTGCTGAGCGCTCATTACGTCGATCTAATGCCAATTTAATTTCTTGATCATCACATCAACTATCACAATACTACGTAACTAATGGTGTAGACTATATATTGCTGGACTAATTGCTTGGTAAAGGATAGAGTTAAATGTTACGAAATGATCGGATAATACATTAATACACTGACTAGCTATACCGCCTAGACGTAAAGTTTTCTAAATTAAGATAAAAAGAACATATATCCCATTTCTTGAACAACAAAAAAATCCCTACGTGGGATTCTTATGTCACCATGACAACACAATCAAGGACATGCAGTAACTGCTTTCCGGGTCCTAGTTGGAATCTGTTGCTTCTTTTACCGGTGACAAATCATTGTGACATACGTACAAAAGGGTACGTAGTGTACTAAATTGCATTCTTGAAATGGCAAGCTCGATCAGTCTGGAACCAAAGTACCAAACTGAACTGAAGAAACGAATGATCTCGTGTTCAGATATCTGGGTCAGTCAATCTATAGATGCTCTTTTATTGGCTGATGGTGATTGTTACTTCTGTACCCTCACAAAAGCTTGCGGGCATCACACTATGAACTATGTTCTTTCATTAATTTTGATTCTTCGTTACGGACAAGAAAGGTATTACATCACACTGTGAAACCCCTCATCAAAATGGAAAGTAGAAGAAACAGTTGGGGAAAGCGCATTTTTTCCAGGATCACTATGATGGAAACTTACTGTACCACGAAACTTGCATTCCTGAGAAAGTACGCATTTGAAGGAGATAACGCAACAACTGCTTTAAAAAAAATGGCTAAATTTATCTGGAAACTTGATCCGTTATTAAACTTGAGTTTCCATTTTAACTATCAATACGAAGCTTGGAGTCTCATTCCTCTTGAATTAGCAGCAAAGACCGTTGAGCCGGTTGAGGTAATAGCCAATTTCTTTGATGTGGGACTGATGTATGTGCTTCACAAAGCTTTTGCTAAGCCGTTTCAATTTTCAATTTTTAATTCTCGTCCGGGCGGTGTTGGTGTCGTACTTGGTGTCTTCAGACAGCTATTTCTAGTTTTTTCTACTACCCTAATATATATTGCCATGTCTCTTCGTCATTCTAGTTATTCGTTTTTATATTAGAATCAGAGGATTGATCTAGTGAAACTTAAAGCTCTAAGCATATAAACTTTGGCTGACTTAGGACTCGTTAACGGGCCGGGCCGGGCCTTAAAAAATTTAAATAAGTGGCGGACCGAGTATTTTCAAAAATACGAATATCCAAGCCTGTCCACCTAAAGCGGGCCTTGCGGGCTTTTACGGGCCGGGTCTTACGGGCTTGTATTAGAAAAACAATATAATACTATAATTTAAGGGTTTGAACAATAAAAGAATTGTTAGAAAAAATTCTAAAACAAAAGTCACAAATAAATTCTAGTTTCGAAATATTATCGATCGACACCAATAGATGTGATCGATATATATATTTAGGGACCGTGTAAAAATTTCATCCAATTCGGATCTCGTTTAACCGTCGAAATTTTCGGTCAACAAAAAAAAGAGGCGTTTTCACATAATAAAATCTCATTGACCGAGGCTTTGCCAAATGGTTTTCTCGTTGCGACAAGGCACGATCGGTGAAAAAAATTAGGTGATTTCAAATATGTAAACAAATTTCCACATTCGCATCTTGGTAATTTGCCCCCCCTTATGGCATATTAGTGTTGTTTTTGGTTTACCGGAAATTCCGACAGTTAAACGAGGTCTGAATTGGATGAACTTTTAAAATGATCATTAAATATATATATTGATCACATCGGATGGTGTCGATCGATTCCGAGAAGTTTCCTTCATATAATCGCTTCATAATGTGATAGTTTTATTATAAACCTAATATAAAAGGTTATAATACATTAGTAGACACTTCGGCGATCGACAACTCCAATTCAAAATCTGGTCGATCAACACCAGTAGATGTGATCAGTATATATATTTAGGGAACCCGTAAAAATTTCATCCGTTTTGGACATGGTTTGACCGTTCGTACCAACAGTCAACTAAAAAAAAGGCATTTTGACATATTTAAACCTCATTGACCGGGGCTTTGCCAAATAGATTTCTTCAGTTCGACCGCGCACGATAGGTAAAAAAATTAGGTGATTTCAAATATGTAAACAAATTTCCACATTCGCATCTTGGTAATTGGTCTCCCCTTAGGGCATATTAGTGTTATTTTTGGTTTACCGGAAATTCCGACGGTTAAACGAGGTCTGAATTGCATGAAATTTTAAAATGATAATTAAATATATATATTGATCACATCGGATGGTGCCGATCGATTCCGAGAATTTTCCTTCATATAGTCGCTTCATAATGTGATAGTTTTATTATAAACCCAATATAAGGTTATAATACATTAGTGGACACTTCGGCGATCGACAACTCAAATTCAAAATATGGTCAATCGATACCAGTAGATGTGATCGGTATATATATTTAGGGAACCCGTAAAAATTTCATCCGTTTTGGACATGGTTTGACCGTTCGTACCAACGGTCAACTAAAAAAGAGGCGTTTTGACATATTTAAACCTCATTGACCGGGGTTTTGCCAAATAAATTTCTTCAGTTCGACCGCGCACGATAGGTAACCAAAATTAGGTGATTTCATATATGCAAACGGCTTTTCAGCATTCACATATTTGTAATAGGTCCTCTCTTAGGGCATAATAGTGGTGTTTTCGATTTACCAAATATTCCGACGGTCAAACGAAATCCGAATTGGATACAAATTTTACAGGGTCACTAAATATATATACCAATCTCATCGGCTGTTATCGATCGATCCCGCCAAGTTTTTTTCATATAGTCGCTTCATAATGCGTTAGTTTTAATATAAACCTAATATAAAGGTTATGATACATTAGTTGACGCTTCGGCGATCAATAACTCTAGCTCGAAATATTGTCGATTGACACCAGTAGATGTGATCAGTCTATATATTTAGGGAACCCGTAAAAATTTCGTCCGTTTTTGAATATTGTTTGACCGTCCGTACCTACGGTTAACAAAGAAAAATACGTTTTGACATATTAAAATCCTCTTTGACCGGGGCTTTGCCAAATTGGTTTCTTTGGTGCGACAACACACAATCGGTGACAAAAATTAGGTGATTTCAGATATGCAAACGAATTTTGGTGTTCACATTTTGGTAATGGGTCTTCTCTTATGACATATTAGTGTTGTTTTCGGTTTACCGGAAATTCTGACGGTCAAACGAATTCTGAATTGGATGAAATTTTTACAGGGTCACTAAATATATATACCGATCATATCTACTAGTGTCGATCGATCCCAAAAAGTTTCCTTAATATAGTTGCTTCATAATGCAATAGTTTTATTCTAAACCTAATAAAATATGTATGTATAATATTTTATTATTTGGCGGGCTTTTGGCGGGCCGGGCCCACGGGCTCGGCCGGGTTTCACATCTCTAATTTAAGCCCGGCCCTCTACCCACGGAAGCGGGCTTTGACAGGCTTTCTCGCGGGCCGGGCCAGGCAAAAGCCCGTCGGGTTTGCGGGCCTCCGCGGACTTTTCGGATCCGCGGGCTAAATGATGAGGCCTAGGCTAATTTTAGCTTGTCCTTCGAAAAATAATATTTGAACGTTTTTTTTACTTAAATATTAAAAAAATTCACTCAAGAAGAAAAACGTAGTTCAATTGAGCAATCATTGTTGTACCATCATCTCCGTTGCCTAGTAGCCTTGACTTTCTACTATGTATTTTTTTGGCTACTAAAAATAGTAAAAATACTATCTAAGAAAATGCAATGTCAACCGGTCATATAAATGATTATATCATCGATCAAATTATCTTTAACTGATAAGTTGCATCCGCTTTATATTTTGTGAAAATATTGCAAATGATAGCCCACGATTCGTCATGAAATAGATCAATTGAGTTTACGTGTTCTAAAAATGTACTTGATAATTTGCAACCTCAAAATGGATCCTTGAAGTTTTATTAGGGATGGCAATGGGCAGGTTAGGGTCAGGGGATCGAAATACCATACCCATACCAAATTTTAATTATGTCCCCATACCCGCCTCAATTCCCCTTAAAAAGTAATGTGTATTTCCCGTCCCCATACCGCTGGGGATCCGTTTCTCATATCCGCCCCAATACCGTTAATGATATTTTGTTATATTATATAAAAATTCATATGACGTATAGAAAAAACGTAAAAATCTAAAATGAAAACTAAATATCATGATGAAATTAGTTTTTTTTTTACATTAATCCAACTTAAACCAATACAAATCTAGTTCAAAATAAAATAATAACTATAAAAAAGTTTTTATTTACATAAATATTAATTAATTAATTAATATTAAAACATATATAATATATATTATTCTTATTGGGTGGGGATGGGCAAATATCATTCCCGCCCGTTACCCGATTCCATATTTCGAATATAGGGGATCTTTATACTCGTTCCCTGTTTTTACCCATTACACAGTCCCATTAGGGTCGAATACCCATGAATATCCTACCTGATGAGTAATATTGTCATCCCTAAATTCTATTAAGCTCATTAATCAAATAAGGGTTTTACCAAAAAAAATCAAAAAAAAAATTCTAGAGCGAATGATCCATCAATTTGAAATATGCCTTAGGAAGTGAAAAATCTAGAGTTGGGTTCGGTACATTACCAATTCATTTTTGCCATTACCATCTACTAACCAATTGTAATTGGTAATGAGAAAATTTGTACCATTACCGACCACTTAAGCTTTTGTACCAAGTTTTCGGTATACCGATATTTTTCGGTTGATTTGGTTGGTAATGGGCCTTTACCAAGATATGATATCGGCCCAATTAAGTTTAAGGCCCATACCAATTTCTTTGTTGACAAAAGAAATTTAAACAAACTTCATAGTTGAATTTTAGACCGAACTCCTTAATACAACAATATCCCTCAAATGCTAATGCGATTACATAGTATTGTGCAACACTCCAACATCATAACATGAACAAATTAACAAATTCAAGGACTGATACATAATAACAACATTGATGACTTTAATCTCCTCTTGTGCTAGACATTGGTTTGGACTGAGCTGGAGCTTTAAACATTGGTTCTCTAAATATATATACCGATCACATTTGCTGGTGTCAATCGACCATATTTCGAACTGGAGTTGTCGATCGCCGAAGTGTCCACTAATGTATCATAACTTTTATATTAGGTTTATACTAAAACTATCGCATTATGAAGCGACTATATGAAGGAAACTTCTTGGAATCGATCGACAACATCTAATGTGATCGGTATATATATTTAGTGACCATTTTAAAATTTCATCCGATTCGAACCTTGTTTGATCGTCGGAATTTTCGGTAAACCAAAAATACCACTAATATGCCCTAAGGGAGGACCCATTACCAAGATACGAATGTCGAAATCTGTTTACATATTTGAAATCACCTAATTTCTAATTTTTGCGTGGTCGCAATAAGGAAACCCGGCAAAGCCCCGGTCTATGAGGTTTTATTATGTCAAAATGCCTTTTTTTTGTTAACCGTAGGTACAGATGGTGAAACCATGTTCAAAACGGACACATTTTTAGAGGGTCTCTAAAATATATATATATATATCGATCCCATCTATCGGTATCAATCGACAATATTTCAAAACTAGAATTTATTTGTGATTTTTTTTAAGAATATTTTCTAATAATTCTTTTATTGTTTCAAACTCTTAAATAAGAGTATTATATTTTTTTATAATACAAGCCCGCAAGGCCGGCCCGTTGACGAGCCCTAATTTGAGATATATCAACGACTAAGATCAATATATGTAATAATAAATTAAAAAATAAATAATAAAAAATAAAAAACTCAGTTACTACGGTAACATCAACTTTCACCAAAATCTTTACTATTACCGTTCCAACTTAGAAAAATCAGTTCGATATTACCGTATCGAAATACTTGATAACCAACTTACTTAATTCAGTTGGTAAGGCTTAGTTTGGTTTTGTTTGACTGATTTTTACCTCTCCTAGCAAAATCTAGCCTTCCTCATTCTTCTCCTATAGAGACAATTAAATTAACCTAACCACACCAGTAAAATCCAAGCTCCCGTCTTTTTACAAACGCCTATATATAAAGTATAAACGCCTCTCTTTCTTCCAGCTCTGGTCTTTGGCGTCTCTTCTCAGAACACTCTTGTTCAAGTTGACAATGAAGTCACGAGCCTAACCAAACCAATGAAACCATCAACTGATCGACAACCTCATCAATGCCGCCAAACCCAAGCACCTAACCACACCCACACCCCCTGAACTGAATCACTGACTCACCCGACAACCCATTGCGAATTAACATTCCACACCTATTAGCATGAGCTTCACCACCCCTCCTTTATTTAAGGCTCTCAACTACTACTCCAGCTCCCTCTTCTCCTCTTCTTCTTATTCGCTTCGTTCCAGTTTCATCTATCTCACCACCACCAACCATTTCCTCTGCTTATCACACACTCGCCTTCTCTCTTGTAAGTTACTGTCTTTTGTTGGGCTACTTAGTTTGAACGTGTTAAATTTGTTTCTGACATCTAATTGTATAAATAAAGTTTGAAGATTTCTGTGGTTTATTGGGTTTGACATTTTGGGTGGTTTTTGTGTTGCTGTTTTTTTCAATCCGAAATGAAACAGGGCATTGGTGGGTTCTTATTTAAATTTGGTTGTTAGTAATACAGTATTTTCATCCCTTTAAACCACTAAGTAGACTATAATCACTGATAAAAGCTCTTCAATTTTTTTAGGAAGGCACTTGGATGTGTCTAGATGATCTAATGGCTTTATGTTAGAGTATAAAATGCGGAGTGTACCTGCTATAATGTGCATTTTTTTCTCAGAAAGTTGTGGCTTTAAATACATTGTTGGATCAATGAGTTTTTTTATTGTACTGAAAGCTTTGAGCTTTTACTTCCCCATTTTTCCATTGGAATTTCTTCTAAACACAATGTGTGCTCGTTCTATTGTCATTCACCCCTTTAGGTATGATGGGAAATGTGATGAGAATTTGAGAATTTAAAGTGATTTATATGGACCCTAGACTTTGCGTGTAAATAGCTGTTCTACGGGGGCTTAACTGATTTATCCTGCTACGAGAAATTAGAAGCTAGATGTCTGATGCAGAGTTATTTTCCTAATTTCTAATACTCTGTTCATTGGGTTATAATCCCATTACAGCCTTGCAACCTGGTTCATCTATGGAGGTGGTAAAAGAATCTAGTCATGGTTCTGGAACTCAGGACAGTGTTGCTCTTAAATCAGATAACAAAATTTACAGTTACAATCAACTAATTTCTTCTGCTCGGAGTATATCTGGCTTGTTAAGTAATGGTGACTTAAACGTGAGTTTGCAGATATATGTATATATTGTGTATGTTAATGCATTTTCAATTATTTTTTCTTCAGTATTTTGACATATTCTTTGAATACAGATTTCCAATGCAACAACTGATGGTGCACGAGGACTTGGGCATCTTAGAGGTGCTCGTATAGGTATTGTGGCCAAGCCCTCCGCTGAATTTGTTGCTGGTATACTCGGGACCTGGCTTAGTGGAGGTGTTGCAGTTCCACTTGCTCTCAGCTATCCTGAGGCTGAGCTTTTGCATGTGATGAATGATTCAGTCAGCCCCATGAACTCTTTATATTTATTTTTACGACTCAGTGCCTTGTGCTTTTCCTCAGAACCTTTATTGAATTGATTTTCTATCATCAAATTATTTACTTTGGCACTGTATTTCTTTGATACATAAAACTGAAGTCTTGTACAAATGCCAGATACTTTTTTTGGCTCCATCATCTGTTGTAAGTTTTTCCATCAAAAGCATAATATAACTCTCTTTAAAAATTAAAATAAAAACAAAAGCATAATTTGAAGAACTAACATGTATAGTTTAGCTGGTAAAGTCATTGGCAATCTAAAAGCATGACCTACGTTGGACCATTGGTACAGACCAACATATGTAGGAAGTAGTCTTAATTCATGCTATCCTACCTTATCTTCACACTATAATTTAAGTTTTTTACTGTTTCTTTGAGCATCACTTATATAGAACACATATATAACTACCTGATTTACAGGACATCTCCATGATATTGAGTACTGAAGATCACCAACAACTTATGGAAAACCTTGCTGCTAAATGTGCTGCTCAATTTTCTCTTATTCCACCAGTTCCCAGTAGTGGTACTTCACATGCAAGTGCAGATGGTCATTTACAGGCGGGAGAAGTAGATGCAGATACAATTTTTCACAGGAATGGAAAGCAGTCAAGTAAGAGATATAGTGTATATTAAGTTTGAATTTATTGTCGTATTGGGAATGCAAATTATGCGATAAAACAAGGATAAAGTTTGTTGGTGTCATTCCTTGTGGTGTAGGTGAGGATCCAGCATTAATAATATACACTAGCGGTACAACAGGGAAACCTAAAGGTGTTGTCCACACCCACTGCAGCATTAGTGCACAGGTATGTTCACCATTTTTTCTTGCAATATGCTGATTTTACTCCTAAAAAAAAAGTAGTAAGGTCAGGGGTGGGATAAATATGTCACAACATGCAACTCATAAATTCACATTATATTGTGTAATATAAGCTTTAAATGGTGGATGACTATTGTTAATATATTTCATATGGTGCTTATTTCTTGTTTCACTTTATTCAATAAATATTACAAACTCTGTAAGAAGCTAATTTCATTATTGACTAAAAGAGCCTATTTAATTGTGCTTCTCACTGTTACCTCCATTTTATCTCAATTCAGGTCCAAACTCTGGCAGAGGCGTGGGAATATTCATCTGCTGATCAGTTTTTGCATTGTCTTCCACTACATCATATCCTTTTAATTATGTATTCTTGCTTGCAAATACTGTTTTCAAATTTAATTGTTTTACTGTCTCTCTTCATTGTCTCTTTTTCTGTTAGAAACTTGATTGATCCTGAGAATACTCCATTTTGGGTTTATGGCTAATTTGATTGATTTATGGTTTGACTAGATTTATCCTTAACATATAACTTACATGTCCATGGGCTTTTCAATGCTCTACTTGCCCCCCTGTACGCAGGTTCCACGGTAATTTTTTTTTGTTCCTTTTATTTCTTTGACAGCTGTTGGCTTTTGCAATTTCTTTTATGCACTTTTTTTTTCTGAAGATTCTTGCTGAACTTTACAAGATAGATCTGGTTGTAATATCATGTGTTTGTGTTGTTCAAGGTTGAATTTATGCCAAAATTTAGTGTGAGGGGTATTTGGCAGAGATGGCGTGAAGCATACCCGAAAAATGGAACTAAGGCAGATGACGGCATAACTGTCTTTACTGGAGTAAGTTTACTTTTAATCTGTACATGAAGGATCCATCATCTAGAGACACCAGTTATCTGCTCCTTGTTAGTTGTTTTATAATCCAAGGTATCTTGGTAACTGACCAATATTCTTTTTTGGGCTTCCAAAATATGCTTCTTGACATCATTAATGTATTCTTTACATGAATTTTTCTTCTCTATTGTTCTTCCACGTATATGGGATTCAAGTAATGATTAGTGGGACTTCAAGTCACAATAGATGTTTTATTTTGATAGGTTCCGACCATGTATACTCGATTGATACAAGCTCATGAAGCCATGGATGCAGAGCTCAAAATTGCATCTGCCTATGCTGCAAAACAGTTGCGTCTTATGGTAACTAGCATACCTACAAATACATTTGTCCTATTGGTTACAGAGTTTGTAGATTTTTTGCTTTACCACCATGTCCCTGGTGGTATTGAGGCTTTTCTAATTCATTTAGTCAACATGAAGGTGGGATTTTATCCCAGGTGTTTGCAGATAGAATCAAATTTTACATTATCTGCTATTAGATTGGCTGCTGGGTTGAATCTCTTGCATATTCAGCTAGCGTAGTTCAATTTCCCTGGCTAAAATAACTAATAACCTCATTTACCTCCCAGATGTGTGGATCATCTGCTCTCCCTGTTCCTGTAATGCAGCAATGGGAAACTATCACAGGGCATCGTCTCTTGGAACGATATGGCATGACAGAGGTCAGTGATATCTAGTTTCAATTCTTCTACAACTACTAATCACCTTATTCAAAGGTACATGTAATTCATAAAAACAGTTGGCAAAATGACTTATAGATATGAGTTTCGATGTTATTAGTTTGTGATGGCAATATCAAATCCCTTCAGAGGTGAACGCAAGGCAGGCACGGTTGGAAAACCATTTCCTGGTGTTGAGGTAACTAATCTACAGCTCTGTGATAAGTTTGTTTGGTTGTAAACCAGAATAATGTGGCTTTCGCCCATTTAGATTTTTAATTTTAACACTCATGCTGAAGGGAACCACTGATAATAGCAATGCCATATGATGTTTGATCAGACTAGTTCTCATTGTTGATTAGAAAGCCTAACTATACTCGTCCTTGAAACAGCTAGTAAATGTAGAGTTAGGATAACCAAAACTGTGAAGGTGGTGTGCAATGTGGCTCACAGTTGGACTGGCAAGATGGGATTGTTATGACAGTATTACAATTGCATACAAATGTAAATATGACTTATCCTTTTTTTCATATTAAATTCTGTGTTTACAATAGGTAAAGATCGTTGCAGACGATGATAGTAAAACTGATACAATGGGAGTGGGTGAGCTTTGCGTTAGAAGTCCTTCATTGTTCAAGGAATATTGGAAACTTCCTGAGGTAATTTCTGACATTATATATTTGAGGCAAACTTGCAATCAAGTGCTGCGTGCACACACACACACACCTTTGTTCACATGTGTGGAATATGTACATGTTTCAACTGAAGAATGCAAGATGAAAGACATACATAAGTACGGCAAAGAAATTCTGAGGAGCAATCAAAAAAATAATCTGTTAATGCCACGGTGATCATCATGTAGGTAACTAGAGAATCATTTACAAATGATGGGTTCTTCAAGACTGGGGATGCTGGTACGGTGGATAAAGATGGCTACTACATTATATTGGGACGTAAGGAGATCTAAAACTCATGGCATCAAACTTCTGTTGATGCATTCTTTCAACTTTGTTCTCTTTATCAGTCACAAAAGAGAAATGGTCCCTTACATAAAACATTGCACTTAATTTGATGCATATGCTTACCGTACTGCTAATGGAGCATTGAATTTTCTTAAATGGATCATCCCCTCTTACTCTTTTGACTAACATTTATCAGGTACAAGTGCCGATATAATGAAGGTTGGTGGGTACAAATTATCAGCTTTAGAAATTGAATCAATTCTTTTAGAGGTGAGTAAATTTTATCTCTCCTGTTTTGGTATGGATGTGTTCTTTGCAATCCTTTTGTTTTGGAACTCGGTCAAAATAAGGATACAGTAACAGTTTAATTGCTGAATGAAGAACTGAATGCTAACAGCTAACAATCTAGAACCACTACTTTTGTGCAGCACCCATCTGTAGAGGAGTGTTGTGTATTGGGCTTATGGGACGAAGATTATGGAGAAGTTGTCTGTGCAATAGTAGTACCAAATGAAGAAGCAAAGAGGAAACAAGAGAAAGAAAAGAGACCTGCTATAAGCTTAGAAGAGCTACGCTCTGGGGCTAAACTCAAACTTGCGCCATACAAGGTATTACTGACAAGTGACTCACATCTTTTGCAAATTGCAAAATTTGATTTTCATTTCTTAAGTCTCTAGTGAGCACTTATATAACTACTTTACATTGTATTCAGCTACCAACACGACTTTTCGTGTGGGATTCACTACCTCGTAATGCTATGGGAAAGGTAAACCTACTTTCTTATTTCTCATTTGCTTTGAGAGGATTGGTCATATATAACTTGTAAGGTTCTCATTTGCTATGAGAGGATTGGTCGTATATAACTTATAAGTTACAATCACGTTACATATGTTTTCAGGTCAATAAGAAGGAACTGAAGAAAGTTCTGGCTTCTGACCAAGAGATCTGCTTGCAAGACGGAAATAAATAGATTAGCGGCACACAACTTGAGGCTTTAAAATAAAGTTTTCAATCTGAAGCTGGAAGACATCCTTCATTTTCATGCGTCATGCGCTTAGGTAATGTTCCCATAGATATGGCTGGTAATTTGATCTAGTATAGTAGAAATAACACAGTAGTTGAAGGAAAGGTTGAAGCTAGTCATGAACCCAATAAACTGTTTTCTTTCTTTGTATATCATTTCTTAATTAAAAGCAGTTGATATATCAGCCTGTTTTAAAGATAAGTTACAATGACATGATATTACTCATCTCATATAGAGGTGCTGCACCGTCGTTATTGGTTCTTATTATTACCATATAGTTTCGGATGAATCGGAAACTCTACTGCCAGTTATTCAATTCTGCTAACATGTCGCGTTTATTAGTTGCTCCACTAGTCCTACAAGAGGTATAAACCCTCATCAGTTCACCATTGTCTAGGGACGAGATGCAAACAATGTTCTAAATATCCCAATATATCCTCGATATATTCCCGATATATCCCCAATATTAAGAAAACAATACGATAAGTTGCTTAACGGTCAACCCGAAAAATCAAATCAAATGACGATATATCAGCTTAAACCGAGTTTGACCCGATATATCGGTGTTTTTTTTAATTTTTTTTTAAACCACGTTGTTTTGAAAAAATAATTTAAAGAAAATGAAAATTTCGTCGTAGCATTCGATGACGAGAGAGTTTATGATGAATGATCACCTCTATTTTTATTAATTAATACTATTTATGTATTTTAATTGTCAAAACAATCAAATATTTTTTATGAAGTTTATTTAGTACATTTACTTCTATAAGTTTTAATTTCTCAAATTTATTTCGTATATTTTGATGTATATGTTTATAAATATATTAAGTTTAATTAAAATCCGATATATCTCGATATATCCCTGTTATATCCTTATTTTATAAAACTGATACGATGCCGATAACCGCTATTTAGATCATCGGATGCAAGTAGGATTTTTCTCAAAAAAAAAAAAAGAGAGATGCAAGTAGGATTGGCGTGTCCAATTCCAATGGATTCTGTTATGGAGACTTTGTTTATACTCTTTGTTCTATACAGAAGAAAGTATTCATATGTTAAGGATGGCACGCGAAAAAATTTCCAATCGCAGAAAAATACTTGGGGAATCATGAATCATTTGAGACAATAGTTCAATGTGATTGAGATTGAGATTGAGATTATGAGTGCTAAGAATACTGAGAAGCATATGGAAACTGACTACATGGCACAACCAAGTTTATCTGGTCGTCACTTGTGCACTCTGGAATCCAATTTGCTGCTGTAGAGATGGAACCTGTTGTTCGAATCAGACTGAGGCTTAATCACTTGATACTCGGTTGCTTAGAATGGCTTAGAATCATGTACTCGGCTCCTCCTTCACATACAATTTGCACAAGTCATCGACTGTGCAAGTCATCAACACAAGAAGAAATTTTTTGAATTTGTTAATCGATCGACAATCACCCACACTGCATCATGGCCTGCTTGCATAGTCCATGGAAATCGGCTCCCACTTCCAAAGAAGAATAGGTACCGGTTTCAACATACTTGCATGCCTCCAATCCTCTTCACATGCCGCAAAGTAAGACACTTTGGTACACCCTGCCACACCTTTCTTCATCTCATTCCACCAAAATTGTATGCGTAGTTCCTCATTCATCTTGGTCCTTCGCGGGTGCACTGCATAGCAAGATCGATATGCAACCTGAATGTTCTCATATTTTAACATCGGTACAACAATATTTACGACACATAATCTCGACTTATGTCTCAAACCATCATCAAATCCAAAAATTATTTAAAATAATTTTCAAGTATAACAAGCAACGGGGGGCCCCACTTTGTTTTGGCTGCCCCTTCTAAATAGAATTTAGAGAAAATGTAAGATCGTGGCTCACTCCGAGGAAAATGGAAGACGAGAAGAAGCTGCAGACGTCCAAGAAATGGCTTCACAATTTATCGACAGGTGCCAAAGGTATCAACGAGCTAGAGGCCTTAACTCATGTTGGCCTACAGCTCGTGAACGCCCACAAGGGCTTCTTCCGCTGCAGCTTCATCGTCCCCGACCACCTCTCTGTAAGTCAACTTCACCCAACCACATTCCTTTATTCATGTTCCATCGTCTTCTGACTCTTCTCTTCTTCTAATGTTTTTTTATCTACTTGCGTAGGACGAAGATGGAAACTGGCATGTCGGAGCTATCGCAACTATGATCGACGATGTTGGGGCCGCCACCGTATACTCAACCGTCGGTCAAGTTAAATCCGTGGACTTCACCATTTCATATTACGCGAGGGTCAAGACTAGAGTTCAGTTTCCCTGTCTTTAGCTTTTGAGTTAGACCCAGATTGCCCGAGTGTTGAAATTTTTGTGCTTGATATTGATATTTGAATCACTGATGCAGGAAGAGGTTGAGTTGAAGGCTGAGGTTGTAGGGGACATGGGGAAGCTCGTATTTGTGGTGGTGAAGGTAACAAGGAAAGAGAATGGAGAAATGGTTGCTTTGGGTAAGCAATGGATGACCACATTTTCTTTCAGGACCGGTCAATCTCAAGCCAGTAGTCGGCTTTGAGGTAAAATTAAGCACTATGATAACTTTATCTGATTTTAATTATGTTTTCATCTTTGAAAATTTGATTCATATATATATAATGTGAATTTTCTTTGTGTTTGGTTTGTTTGGTCTGACATAATGAGTAGTAGTCATCCTAATCTAGCTCTGGCATAAATATCAGACCAGTACTCTAGTTCTATTTCTTTGCCATAATCTTGATCTTTTCAGGATCCTTCATATCACTTGGCATGTATCAAATTCTTGCCCTTGGGGATGAGGCCCCTGAGATAGTTATGCGATGTGTGTTTAGAAATCTGTTGAGCCGGTAGGTTAGCTTAAGCGGACGGTGGGAACATGGGTATGATTAGAATAAGTTGGACCCAACTGCCAGAAGCAATAATGCTACTGAGAATATGGACTTGCAAGCCAGACTGCTAATATTGCCTAACAAGAGAATCTGGGCCATCCAATCTGAATGTGAGGCCAGGATTTCTTTTACTTTTTCAGTGATGCATAAATCGTTTTCCAATAGGATAATATATAGTCATAATACACTGAGAAATCCATTCCTAAATGGTACATGAGACTAGATTTTATATGTGAAGATGTTCTGGAATCCCAATGATTCCTTCTGTTGAATCTTTTTAATCATGTTTTCGATGCCGATCCCACCTGTTTAGATTGAAACAGAAGCCGTCCTTTAAGCAAACTAAAATCATCATCTGGGATATGTCAACGTGAATAAGAAAAAAACACTAAATGTATGTGAATCTGATGCATACCTAGTGTTAGTGAGCTCACAAGAACTGTCGAAGCCAGGATAAAGATAATCATCTGATGCATACCTAGTGTTAGTGAGCTCACAAGATCTGTTGAAGCCAGGATAAAGATAATCAAAGAAGCTCTTCCTAATTTCTTAACCACCTTTCCGGCCACAAGTTGCCCCGCAAATGCAGCAACAGTAGTCACAGTAGTCACAACAGTAGTCACAGCAAAGAATAGAGCTATAATGTTGCAGTGAAAAATTTATCTGAGAATTATGTCAATTATCATGATAATTGAAAGTTAAATGAATGGCTAAAGAAGTTACCATAAGGAACTGGGAAACATTTAAGGAGATAGTATTCTACAACAGACATGGATGAAGAGAAGGTCATAGCAAAGGTGCTACTTGACACCTATATAGAAGTTTCCCATACAGTATTAATGAGTTGATCAGGTATCTGATACAAATTCGAAACAGAATATATAGTTTCTTCTTTGTACCTGAGGAGGGATTCCCATCTCCAAAAATATAGGACCCAACAGAAATGCTCCCCTAAGACCAAGTAATCCACCAAGCATACCAGCTGCTATGCCACAGCCAAAATAGGCAACAAGCTTGTACGTTGACCATTTCATATTTTCCTCTCCCTTAGATGCAATCACACTCCGCCCTTTGTATGGATTCATTGCCTGATATGAAGTTACTCCCACTACCACCGGAATCTGATGTTCACAGATAGAAATTGAAAGAAAAAGTATCATTAGAAGAGTCTTGTGCAGTTTATACATTTGCAGCCACTACTGAGTTCAAATATTGAAACACGAGGAGGATGGAAGGTACCTGTAAGAAGTATATCGCCCAATATATCGCCTAACATTTTTTCTGATAACTCTGTGCCAACCAAGCAAACTTCAGTCAATAATCGGATTCGTGTTGCATTACAATTTACAACTGAAGGAAATCCAAATAAAAAGCTTCTTATAATCACGAAATAGTTGCATGTGTTACTAGAGTTGACCATAGAACCTTGGCGATCTGTAATCCAAGTATGATGAGCCAGACAGCAACTACAGCTCCAAGTTCCTTCCAGCAAACATTATCAAGGATAGAAACCTAGGAACGTTCAGAAGTCAGTCCAAGAATCTATACATAAAATAGTTTGAGCTTCAAATATTTAACCTGCACTCATTTAGCTTTCTTTGCTTGTGATTGGGTGTCATTGTTTGGACCTCCTAAAGTACCTTTGGCTTCAACATCTTCAGTACCTTCCCCATTTGAGGGCAACTGTCTTGAAGCATCCAATCGAATCTAGAGGTAATGAAATAAGGTGGTATCAGTTAATCAAGCTGATATACCATATATGATCAATCTGGAAAACAAGTTTGCAGAGTTGTAAGAGCACTTTTTGTTGGAAAATGGTTAGAAAAACCATTTAAAACCAAATTTCAATTGATTAATTTAATTAAGTTAAACTTATAATTAATCAAAGATGAACATGGATTTGAGTTCTTCATAATGAGGGCTACAAAATCATATGTTTGTTTGTGTAATTTGGTTTATGGGTGAATAAGAAATTGTCACTCAAAGATGGCTACTTAGAATGAGGAAAAAGTGTTTGTCCCACATTGGAAAAGAGAAATGTTGAAAAGACTTTATATAGAATCCATTGTGTATGGATTGTAAAGTGTGTAAGCCTCTTTATACCCTCTCGCGCATGCGCAGGGGTGTGCAAATCCTAGGTCACAAGAGAAACTCGTGTATGCCCGTGCGACCTACGGACACGAATGCAACACTGAATTGAGGGTCGGAACGCAGATTCTATAACTGATTGCAAATCCTCACAGTACAAATAGCCACCATCATTTCATTGTAAAATCATCCCATTCGAAACACAATCCTCTCCCACTCTCAAAGTTCCTACCTTTTCTCTGGTGATAGAAAGAGGTACCTTTCGAGTTCGTTGAGGGTTCTAGTTAGTAGTGCAACTTCCTAGAATCGTTTAGTCGTTATATCCTGAGAGACAAGCGCCAAGCATCCTTGCACCGGTAGAGGAGGCGTAAATGTCTTAAGGACAGTGTGGTATCACACACGTCTCGACTAGTTCTTCCATCACCAATCGTTCGGTATTTTGGTTGAATTTCTTTTCGTGTTCTTCATTTCTGATTTATAATTATTTATAATTCGGCTTATTAAATTATATATGCAATATATCACTGTTTTTATAACACTTTTTTAGTCATGGTTTCTTTCCTCCATGTCTCAACACCCTTGATAAATGACTTGGCCGACACCCCTGCATATTATGATCAAGTGACCTCAGGCAAGTTTCAGGGAATTTGTGCAGAAAGATGGATTACATGTTAAATAAGAATTTGACACTACCGAGGAGTACCACAAATAGAAGAATGGTGATCATCCAATCCGAAAGTACCACATTCAGTGAAACGCCAATGCTGATTCCCAGCACCAGCAATGGTTGGAAGAGAAGTGTCAAATCATACTCCATGATGGGAAGCTCAAGTGTGGGATCACTACAACAGAAAGGTTATTTAGCGAGGAATTTATTTTCGAGAAATTAATTTTCCTCATAAAATGTCACATTTTACGATGAATATTTTATTTCCTCACTAAATATCCACATGTTTTCTACGAGAAACAAACTTCTCTCACAATAAACTACTTTCCACGACAAAAATATTAGTTCCTCACAAAAAATAATCAGTATTTGGTCTCACAAGCTAGGATATTATTAGCGAGAAAAGTTGAGATTTTGGTGAGGAACTTTGTAGTCGTAAAATACACATTTAACAAGGAAATTATGATTTTGTCGTTATAGTTTTGGCGGAAAAAATTGTAAAACCCACTGAATTCAATAGCGACAAATATAAGGTTTCCTCGCTAGAAATATTTGTTACGCGAGAAATTAATTCCTCGTCAAAACAACTTATACCGAGGAAATTATTGTTTCCTCACGATAAGTTTGGCGGAAAATTTTGCAAAACCCGCCAAATAAAATAGCGACAAAAATAAGGTTTCCTCGCTAGAAATATGTGTTACGCGAGAAATTCATTCCTCGTCAAAAGAACCTATACCGAGGAAATTATTGTTTCCTCACGATAAGTTTGGCGGAAAATTGTGCGAAACCCACCAAATTTAATAGCGACAAATATAAGATTTCCTCACTAGAAATATATGTTACGCGAGAAATTAATTCCTCGTCAAAAGAACCTATACCGAGGAAATTATTGTTTTCTCACGGTAAGTTCGGTAGAAAATTGTGCAAAACCCGCCAAATTTAATGGCGACAAGTTTTAGGTTTCCTCACTAAAGTTCTGTGTTTTACGAGAAACTATTTTCTCATAATAAGGAGCTATTTGTGAGGAAATAAAAAATTTCGTCGTTATTTTTTTGGCGACAATTTGTTTGGAATCCGCCAAATTCAATGGCGAGAAGACCATCGTTTCCTAACAAAACATTCATAGTTTACAAGGAACTACTTCCTTGACCAAAGTTTCATTTCGTGGGTAAATAATGATATCGTTGTTGTTTGTTTGGCGAAAACTCTTACAAGACCCTTCAAACTCAATGACGACTAAAATATGTTATTATTGTTAAAGATTAAATTTTCACTGATGAATAGTTTCCTCGCCAATTTGGTCACCATCAAAGCTTGCCTAGGGGAAGTCACTCGTGAAATTGGGGATTTATTAGAGACAATTCATAAGCAACAAAGATGATGAAAACCCGCCATGCCACCATGATCAAAAGCTTGACCAATCCTACAAAAGATATAATCGATTACTAAGAACAACATGAACCAATTCTAATCAAATCTTACAAAACTAATACTAATTGCCACAAAAAAAAGAATTAAGCCTTACAAAACTAATACTAAATAAATAAATAATTACCACAGAAGTTTGTCATTAAGTCACGAATAAAGATACGATTTTTAACAAAAAAAGAAACAATTTAGTTATTCTTGGAATTGAGCTATATTATAAATTAATCACTATCTTCATCACTTTCTTCCTCATAACCATCTTCTGGATCATCATCATCTTCTTCTTCTTCTTCTTCTTCTTCTTCTTCTTCTTCAATGTCGTCACTTATGAAGTTCTCACCCCTATCATCATTCATCCATTCATCATTCCCAACATCTAAAGCAATAACTTCTGGCTCAATATCGTGCAAATGTAATTCAGGAGTTTGAAGACCCTCTTCTTGAACGACCCACTGGACATCATTAAACTCATCTTGCTGATACGCATCGGTTGTGACTGGATCAACATCATCCTCATCTATCTATTCATTAGTATCCTCAACCTCCGGGACATCCCATACATGTCTGAGTTGCACCTTCTGTACAACTTTCCAGTGAGAACCCAATTTATAGTCATCAAGATAAAATACTTGTTGGGCTTCTGTAGCAAGTATGAATGGTTCATCATCATACCACGTTGAGCTTGTATTAATGCTAGTGAGATTATGATGCTAGTGAGTGAGATCGCTCCTTACCTAAATTCCACTTGCTCTTATGAAATGTACCTCATCAACATTAATTAGGTTTATGGAGATTACTCCTCACCTAGATTCCACTTGATAGAAATTTTGACATGAACATCAAGCTATATAAATTAGAGTCAATGTTGGAATCCAAATTATAAATCTAGCTAAAATTCTTTTTTAACCCTGATAGTGGATCTTGTTTCTTTAGTTAGCAAACACAGACAAAACGGTAATTTCACAGGAGAATAACATAGTGTCATTGGCATGATGTTAATTTTACAAGGCAAACGGATATAGAGAGGAAAAAAAAATGAGGCGCTAACCTTTAGGTTTCAGATAATAAAACCAATAAGACATAATTATAACCTTTATAACCTAACTCTACTTTCTCTTAAATCTAATATCTCACATGTGCCGCCTTTGAATAGTTGCTCTCTCTTGCATCACCGTCTTTGAAGATTTCAACTTTGTAAGTAAAACTAAGTTTTCATCTTTCTTCTTTATTATGTATATATTACGGATCGATCGATGCCCATCTCTCTTGCTATGCCCTTCGAGTATCTTAAGAAAGTAGATCGATCGATCTCTCATTTAGGTAGAAATCTATCTAAGCCAGAAGAAGATGAACCTGAGGCATGCATAGATTGTAAATTACTGATCGATCGATGCGTCGGAGGCAATAAGTACTAGGTACGAGTTCGAAGGGAAGGAGAAATCACATGTTTGATTAAGTTGTCAAATTCAATACATTCCTGGGTACAACCCTATGGAAGAATCTTCATTATTTGACATGCACAATACTTTTAGATTCGTTCGGAAAAGAATGTTATTAATAGGTCAAAGTTGACACATCACCATAAAGCTGGCTCAAAGTCATTCATGTCTCACCAAGAGCAAATTGTAAGATTCTATAAATTATGTTAATAAATTTATCGCTTAAAACATGTGTATATTAAAAGAACTTGTTTGAATGCAATAGGCAGCACAAACTGGAGAGATGCAAGGTGCAATTGATCGCTTTGAAACTGAGTACCGAAGCATTAAAAAGGTTGGGACTTGGGAGCAAAAGCAAAGTGGGTAAGTAATTTTTTTAATGATGCTTACATAAAATTATATGTTATTTTTTATTGAGAAGTTACATATCATCTGTAACTGTCAATATTTTGTATTTCTAATTTTCTAGGATGAAATGATACAGATGCGAAATGAGACGACTCAACCTGATGGAACTCGTACAATGACAGATGATCAAATTTGTGCAAAAGTTCTTGGAACCAAATCAGGCTACATCAAGGGTTGTGGTTTCGGCCCTAGGCCTCCACCATCAGGAATTTCTCATTCATCAATTACTGAAATGTCCAAAAAGAACAAAGAGTTAGAAGAACAACTTCAAGAGACCCAACAACTTGTAGGAAGTCAACAAGAAAAGATTGATGCACAAACTGAGGTAATCCAAAGATTGGAGGAGCAAGCCAGAAGGTTCGAGGAGTTCATGGCTAACTTTTATAGGCAACATCCTTCTACTTGAGCATATTTATTTGTGAAAATTCTTAGAACACTTTGAACTTGTTATTGGTTTAGGTTATTTTACTACCATTTATCATAAACCAGTATTTTAATTATAATTTATTGTTGAATTTATTATTGGTCTATTTATTTTAATTAGTTTCAAATTATATAAATATAACAATTATTTAAATTTTACCACTTCCACGTAATAATAGTTAATTGTGATGAAATATAATTTTCTCGCAATAGGCTATAAAATGTACAATGAGGATAATAAATTTCATTGATGTATATTACACCACTTGTATTGATAAAAATAAATTTCCTCGTTATAGATTATCAGAGGTACAACGAGAAAAGTGATTTTCATTGTTGTAGATTATACAACTTACAACGACAAATTGTAAATTTCCATTATAGGTTATAACATTACGACGAGGAAAGCAAGGTCGTCGTTGTAGGTTTTACAACTTACAACGACAAAAAACCAATTTCCTCGCTAGTATGTAACATGATGAAAGTGAATTTTCTCGTTGTAAATTAGACAACTTACAACGATAAAAGTCAATTTCCTCGCTATACTGAGTATACCATTCAACAACAAAAGTAAATTTTCTTGCTATAAATCATAAAACATGTATCGACCAATGTAACATTCCTCGTGATTGAGTATTCTTTTGGTGAGGAATATTACCTCTATTGATGAATTTACATTTCCTCGTTATAAATTACTTATGGCATGGAAAGTTTTCCTCCTTGAAAGGTATTTATAGCGACGAAAATGTCTTTATTTTATTTTTTATGAAATAATTTTTTTAATTATTTACGTGTCGTTAACGAGGAAATAAAAGTTTTGCGGTGAAATTTATTTCATGGAGACATGTATTTTACGACAATTTTACATTATGTGAAAAATTTTACCAAGGAAAAAAATATAAGAGTAGGCGATGAAAAAATTCGTGGCTAAAGCATAACAACGACAAAAAAGGCTTGTCATCGCCAAAATGATTTCACAAAGAAATATTATTTTCCTCGCATAAACTTTTCTTGACCGCTCTACCGCGAGGAACTGGTGACCAAAATATTTTCCTCATGAAATCACTATGGCGAGGAAATCTCAGTTTTTAGCGACTAATTAATTCCTCACGAAATAGCATTTCTGTTGTAGTGGATGCCTTTGCCTCAAGTTGTATAACACAGTAGCAGTTGATGTACATGTGATCATATTGAGTATCCAGAAACACGCAACATTAAACATAATGTTGTAGAACAAACTTAATTGGTCATAAACCAAACATGAACTAGTAAACAACTTGATCAAATAATGTTCTTGCATGTTCTGTCTACTTACATTTGGATACTGCGATTGATGACTTCTGATCAAAACCAATGATGAGGGTGAACATTGGAATGAAAAAGGCACCCCCACCAACACCTCCCACACTCCCAAATGCTGCCCTGAGGAATGCAATTATCGTGCCCACAACAATTTTCCAATCAAATCTTATTTCCTGCAACAAGACATCCCTCAAAGAGTTAGCTCTGGAACTACGTATTTCTCATGCATGCAGTCAGTGAATGATTTGGAGAAGAAGAACTTGAGATTTAGTCTTACATTTGTAATCAAATATTATTTCGGATGATAACCTGGAAGATGAGGAAATAAAAATTGATATTGAGTTTGAGTCTCATACTGAAAAAGTTAGTGAAAGATTTAGAGAAAAAGAACGTGAGATTTAGTCTTGTATTTGTTTTACAATTTATCTCTTTTTTTTTAATATTTTTGTATGGACTTTAAAGTTAAGTAATTTTGAGTTTAGACTATTTTGAAAATTAATATTGAGCATTATTATATATTTTTAATCATATAAATATTTTAAATACATACATATATATATATATATATGTGTGTGTGTGTGTGTGTGTTTAATAATTCAAATCCACCTAGACGCCGCCTAGAAAACCTCCTAGCCATCTAGACGCTAGGAGATAGTTGTCCGTCTACATACTGTCTAGCACTTTTTCGAACATTGCCTAATACGCGACATAGGTGGTGCTTGTGGCATATAATGAAGAACATACTGGATAAACTGAAAGGCTACAAACAGAAATACAAGCCTATCAAGTTTACTTTCCAGAATGTTGTTTACGATTCACTAAATTGTAATGAATTTGAAGATCGCTGGAATGTATTTATCGAAAAGTATAACCTACATGATAATGAATGGTTATCGGGATTATATGAGGAGAGGTAAAGATGGGTCCCTAGTTTTGTGAAAGACACTTTTCTAGGAAGGCAAAATGCATTGTGGCATATCATTGTCTGAAAGGAATGATACAACTACCTATGTCATTGTGGATGAAGATGTGAAGATTGGTGAAGAAATGAGACGTGTTCCCTACAAAGTTAAATTCAATGAGGAACAGAGGTGGAGTGTGTTTGTCGTCTATTTGAATTTAGAGGAATATTATGTCGGCATGCAATTGTGGTGCTTATTCATAAAAACATAAGCGGTGTCCCAGAGATACATTTTAAGACGATGGAAGGCAAGTGTGAAAAGAAGTCATAGCAAAGTGAAAATAAGCTATGTCCATTGGATTGACAGGTCTGAAACACAAAGAAATGATAAGATGTGCAATTTATTTTATGAGGTTGTAGACTTAGAAGATGGCAAAGAGAAAAACTATAACATGGTGATGGGGATACTAAATGACCTGAAAGTGAAACTTACTCAAAATAAAACTGAGTGTGGGAAGAAGAAAGATAATATTAAGTTGGTAGAAAAGATAACAAATGATGGAAAATTTCAAATAATGGTTGTGAGATACTTGATCCGTTATCTGTTCGAAGTAAAGGCCGTCCTCCTGTAAATAGAAAACAATCTACTATAGAGCAAATTATCCGAAGAAGAAAAGAAGCCGAAGCTACAAAATTATTGAATGACAAAAGCAAATTACAGGTCAGACTACATTATTTTTCTTAGTATACTTTAACAATTACATTATATCTATGTTTTTCTAAATTTATGATGTAATGAAACTCTTTCTTTTCTTTCACTAAGATTGTGAAATATTGGAAAGCACCAATGATGTTGTCAGGATGCAAGAAAGCACTGTACTTCAGGTAAGATAATTATTATTTTGTATACCATTATGAGATGATAACACGTCGATAATATTCATGCATTATGGAATTTTCAGGCATCTAAAGTCTCTTCCAACTTACCATATAGAAAAACTACTATGTACACAAATCAAATTTCAAAAGGATATCATCAATTTATTGCTTCCCAAACTGATGTAACATCTTATGGTAATTGTGGATATAGAGTTGTAGCTGAGGCATTGGGATTTGGTCAAACAGAAGGATTTCTTGCAACAGTTGAAAAATATGTCTTTCGTATATAAAGATCTTTTATATGGCCCCAAACGGTTTGAGGAGCTTGAGCATGCACTTAATTTTGATAAGACCGGTTAAGCAAAGAAAGAGCATTGGATGAGCATGCCTGATATGGGGTATCTAATTGCAACATGTTATAAGGTGTTGGTGATGCATTTATCCCATGTACAATGTGTCACTCTCATTCCTTTGATGTTGCCTCCGGAATTGCATGATGTTGAGTTGCCTAAGATTGTTATAGGCTATGTTAAAGTTGGGAATAAAGGTCATTTTGTATAGGTATTGTTAGACACATTTAGAACTTATACTCTATACAAGTTAATAGTCATACTTGTTAGATAACAAAATGACACAACCTATTATCATGGTCAATACCTATACAACAATTTCAAGTGAGTGGCACAAGCATAGTGATGAAACTGCAAACTTGTACTTGAGATACCTAGCCCATGAAGAATTCACACAAATTATTGAGGATCTTGATAGTGACTCATAGACTATTGATCAATGAACATATTATTTAGTTTTCATCTACTTTTCTTCACAAAACAGTTGTTATTGGTTTAAATTTTTCTAGCCAAATTGCTTGAGAAATAACAACTTATTAACATTTATGGTTCTTCATTTAATCATCTCCACTGACTTCATGTCTAATTTACAACTATACTATAGTTTTCCATACAATTTGATGCATGTATTATAGGAAGAATGGTTCAAACATTATTTTTATGACTTTATCTATTGTTATTTTGTCATAATGATCGAGCAAGTGCTTAGAGTGACCAAAAAATCTGAAATCTGCTCATGCTTGTTTGTTGAATTTGGAAGGCCATATCTTTTTATTTAATTTGAGTTATGTAATGTACTATATATGGTTGAAAAGCTCTGGATGTCTACCTTCCAATGGAGTTAACATCACAAAATTCCAACACCCGAGGAGAGAGCGACTCCAAAGTAACTTAGTATAGGTCTGCTGATGTAATTCTGTTAACTTCAGAAGACCATATCGTTTGACTTAGTTGGAATTATGATACTTGCAAGATATGGTTGGAAAGCTGTGGATGTCTACTTCTAATGGAGTTTACATAATTGAATTACAACAACTGATGTGAGATCAACTCTACATTTAGTGAAAAGAGGTAAAAAAAAGGCTAAGCTGAATAAAAACGTCAGTAGTCTAGATGAGAGCCTTCATCCATTACTTAGTTTTCATCTATTTAATAACAATCGATGCATATGTAATTGAGTTATAAGTATATCAAAGTTCTATTGAATTCATGTCTGATAGCAATAACGTGCCCATAAAATCAAATTCATGGTTAAACTTGAGAGTGTATTGTTCACCGGCGAGTTGGAGATTGGTGCCGATGAAGTTGAGCTTGCTGCTAGCGGGCCAAAGGCACTAAAGATCCGTGGTGGTGATGTTATGGTGGTACTACTAAAAAGAGACCTGGTGTGCTAGTCAACGATGTTCAAAGATCATTGGATTTTCTGGGCTTCGAATGTTAACATCGAGGATGATTTCTAATAAATATTGTATATATCAATTATTTTATATAATAGACAATTTAATAGTTATACATGTTGGATATAAGTGGGTTTGGGATAATGATATGATATGCGCCACATCAGTTGGTAGAGTTTTTTGTATAAAGTTTTGGTGTGTCTAGCATTTTCCATTTCTTTTATAGGAAAAAAAACTAGCAGATAAAGTCAGGACAGACCCGACATGCAGTTAAGACAAGCCCAACATTTCGTCGGGACAAGGCCAACATTGCTAACGATTCAGCCTAAGTCTATGAACCAGCCTATAGAAGCCATGGCATCCCATCGCCACACTTGCGATGCATCTCTGACATACCCACCGCCAGTCAACCATCCCCTACTAGCGCCCATATTCAGACCGATGCCCAGCCGTAAAAACTAGATATGATTCAAACCGGAGCTTCGCATCAACAACGCCATCTACATATAATTGGAAGTTATATCATCAAATTAAAATAAGCTAATTCACATAATTATGCAAATGAATTCATTAAATTAAATTTAATAACAATGATATTCAAATCAATTCATCACAAAATTGTCACCTTATGAACTTAACCCCATAAGATTATATTTGCCCATGATGGTGATATAAGTTTACTTTGTTCTAATTTTTTAAGGTGTTGCATGTATAAATTCATTGTCAATCGTCTTCGTATAGAAGAGAGGATAAGAAATAGAAAGGAGAATGAGTAGCAGAGTAAGACTTAAACTCAAGGCATAGAAAGAACATAATTAACAAAAATAATGATAAGGGGTGAATAAACAATGTGTAGAAAAAATTATTGTGTTGGTACACAATGAAAGTGGAGATGCAACTAGAACCTCCATTTTCACTAAAAATAAAAAACTAATTGTGCATAGCCTAAAGTAAAGATGTAACGACATTTAACTTTCATTAGTTAGGTACTGAAGTATGCATATATAGATTTGTTTTTTAAATGCTTCTTTCTATTTCACATTTCTATCATAGCAACATACATTACATGTTACATAAAGGATGAATAGACAAAATTCCATAATAGCATTAACAACATACATTATAAGAAGTTTGACAAAAAAGACATCTTGAACCAATTACATGTTCAGTTGAATGTTACTTTTCTTGCATTTTGAAATGCAAAAAGGTTGACTAAATTATTGTATCTAAATTGTTTGAACAACTTTCTTTTAATAAACAACATGAGTAATTCATTCAACCGTTCTTGTGACATGGTTGATCATAAATACAATTTTATAAGGTTCACCTTGGAAAAGGTTCTTTTAGCAGAAGCAATTGTCACATGTATAGTTAGTAATATTTTGTAAACAATTGCGTACCAGATAAAAAAGTAGAAGAAGTTACTCCTGTCAAACAAAGCGAAGACACTTGAAAAATCTTATGTATGGTTCACACCTACATCTAGTGATTCAAATGAGAAAACTCAAAGTGAGTCTTAAAAACTATAAAATTAATATCAAGATATATATATATATATGATATGTTTATATTCATGTTTATGTATTAGCTTATCTTCTGTATAATGGTTTTAGTAGACACAAACGGATGGTGTTAGAATGTTGTATGGCTAGATGCCTAGATCAATGCATCATTTCTTGTGGCTGGAAATTGAATACGTGCATGATTCAAGACATATAGTTACCATTACTACAAGTTAAGATATCTACATAATTCCGATTTCTTTCACATTCTTCTTCATCGGAGGAGCGTCTAGGAAGGCGTGGTGTCACTCCGCGCGAGAAGAAACAACGTCGTCGGCGTCGGATCGAAGAGAAACGGCGGAAATCCGGACAAAAAAACTGTCCGAACGTCCGCAGCTGAGATTTTCTGGGATAGTAAAAACGAGATATTGAGAAGATTAGACTATGGACTTTCTCTGATCACGGATTTTTATAGTTAGTGATGAACGTCTTCACGCCTTGGACAACACACCAACCACAACACACCAGCCAAAGACACTAGCGACGACAACACTAGTGGCGAGCCTCACCGGATTCATAATATCCTTCTCAAGTCGCACGTTGATGTTATGCTCTCCACCGTCACAGTCGGTAAGATCCCTAATTTCGACCCAATGAGAAAGAAGCACCATAAAGAAGCACAACTACCACACCAACCCAAAATCTTCTCTTTAAATAAATGTCATAGGGCTCAACCCATCTTTCAGACTCCTAGTCATCTCCTCCCTTAATCGTCGCACTCACCTCTCCCACATTGTTTTGTCTGGATATTAGAGTTGCAGAATCAAACACTAGGCCAAAAATCAAGGTTGACAATGGTTTTTGCCCATTGTCTAGTATAAGGGTGTATCATTGTCTATTGAACAATTATCTATTACATGGTTCAGACAATGCACAGAAAACATTGTCTAATATCAACTCAAACAATGGATATGGTTAAAACAACCATTGTCTGAACACCATAAGAGACAATGTTTTTTAGTAAACAAGCATTGTACAATATTTTAGTTAACAATAGTACTCTCTTAATTTGTATATTGTGTATAGTCTATCTGAGATAATGGTTTTTAATCAATTTGGTCAATGTCTCTTTTATTTTAAATATTGTCTTTAGTTTTATCAAATAATATTTTTCAACTATGTGTTTTGTGAGAAACTATTGTATATTATTCATCAATAGCCAAATTCAGTAAAATTTAATTGTCATTTGTTCAATGTAAATACCAATACCAACAATTTCTTCAATATAACTTAATCAATTTCACAAGAAGAATATTCGCACTTCCACAACTTAATCAAATGCACAATAATAAGCATTTTGGCTCGAATATAGCAACTACTCTTTATCAAATTGTCTATGTACATTGAAGAAAAAAACTTCAATAACTAAATAATACTAGGAGACTTCTCAAAATACTATCATACGCTCCACCAGCCAAAAATAGCATTTAATTTCCTTGTTCTGTACTTGATGCCTTCTCTACCACACACCTTGCAAAACAAAATGTACCTGAAGAAGAAAAGAAACTCTAATAAACAAAAGATACAATGCAATTTATATGATAGACTATTATATTACTATGATATGGACTTAAAAATTTGATAAAGAGTATATTAATCATACAATTAAGAATAAATCAAATCAAGGGTTAGAAAAAGCTAGTTACTTGAACACTGAAGTTAATATATAGGGAATGTACAATTTCTGGTTTGAAGATGATACATGTCGTGCATGTTGATTAATATCTTTTGTTAATGGGAAAGAAAAATAGTTGCATATTTATTATTCATGGTCTTGTTGTCATTTCGTTTTGAATCTTGCATACTTTTGAATGCAGCGAAGACTATCAGGACTAGTGCAAGCAGGGTTTCAACAACTTGCATATACGATGCGTATTTATTTGCAGAAATATATAATTCCATAAAGAAAAGACCACAGTTCAACCAAACCACATTGAATAAACATCACCAAATTAGATATGCCGATATGGCACACACAGTTAAAAAATTAAAGAAAAAAAAGCCTATAATGTAAAAAACATGGTATACTAGTTTCAGAATTTATAGGGGAATGTACAAACCTCGTCGTCCTTGATGGTGAAGGGATCATATATGTAAAGGCCTTTGAAGAACATGAGCCAACACAACACCTATTCCACCAGAACTCTCTATGTACTTTTGAAGAGCAGTTGCGCCCCTAAAACTGAAACAAGTTACATAGTTTACTAGAAGCAATCACTCCAGATCAGTCATCTAAGAAATTAACTACACTTGATCAAACACATACTCAGATTTCTCAGCTAATTGTAAGGAGTTAATAGACTTTTTTCCTCCTATAGTAAGCACCTGAGTTATTTGCCTGTGTAGAGTGATTTTTAGTTGTCTTTGTAGACCATCATTTGAACCTAATATTACAAAAACCAAAGTTGTAGTCTCACAGCTAATGTGCAAGTGACAATTGTTCAAATTATAATACACTAGCCATTGTGCAGTGAATCATGATTAGGGAGCAAATGAAATACAAACAAAGAGGCCACTACAATATGGAAAATTATGGTAGCACGTTTTTCACTCAATTTGTACTTGGTTCTTTGGATCAATTAAAGCCAAGGTCAATCTAAATGCCTGCAAAACCAAAATAAACATCTAAATAAGCACAACTCTCCAATCCTGAGCACCATTGCATGCCCTTATCATAATTCTGAGAGCGTGAATGATCAAAAATGCATGGCAGAAATCAGATATGCGATATGCAAACATAAGCATGTGTTACCTTTGTTAATTCATCATGTCCCTGCAAACACAAAACATAAAAACCATTGGTATCAATTAAAGCAAACTAAATTTCAGTAGAATAGTACTGTACTTGAACAAACTTGCAATTAAACAGGGATAACGAAAACAAAAGATAAAAGAATTTCCTATCTACCTCTAAATGTGTTCCATGCGGCAAAGATTAATTCACATGAAGAGTGCGATGTATATATAAGTTAGCGCTGTGAAGTCAAGCGAACCTTACACAATCCCCATTCAGTCAATTGTCCAAAAGCAGTTTAAAATTAAGGTTCAAAATCCCTACTTATATTAGCACTATTCATCAACGGAAACTAGGTATTATGAAAGGGCACTTTTCATCAACATAAAACCAATTCAATGATAAAAAGGTAATTATAATTAATTACCAAAGCAATTGGGTGGGATTGACTCACCCAAACTCGGCCATTTATCGCACTTGGTGGGTTAATGGAAATTGACACATCCATGCATCTCGCTGGTCTCGATCTCCTCCCTTTCCATTGCTCTTTTCTGGTTAATTGAACTCTATTTAGACTTGATGAGACGAACCATATTGATGCCATCAACATTCACCGCTAGATCGATTTCATCTATGGCAGTTAAGCATTGTTTAAGAGAGATTAAACAGTACGTAGAGGCTGCCAACAGTAGAAAAGAAAGGAAGAACGTGTTGACTCTAAACCTAAGCTGCATGGAATCGGGTGCGGGTACGTGGAAGCGAAGCGTTTGGAAATGCGGAAGCGTGTTTTCTCAAAATTATTTAGAAGTGGGTACGGTTTGAAAGCGTCAAAATAAAATAATATATATAATTATATATATATCACCTATTTTTTAAAATTTTAAATACAAATTAATGAAATAATTTTACATACTCTTAAAGTCTTGATAATAGATTTAAAGGGGTTTGACAGTTTGACCGCATTCAAAACGAGATTGTATATTCGGATAACTATTAAAAGATTAATAAACTTGCCCTTGGTTTTTGTTTTGATTATTCAAACTTATCCTTTAACTCTTTAAGCCTTATCAATTGTGAAAATCAAGAGACAGTCAGACATTCATCTTCTTTCTCTGCTCTATATTCTCTCTTCAACGTCTTTTCCAATTTTTTTGTATTGGGGTCGAAAGATCAAAGAGCGTGAAGCCAGGTAAACTTGAATCAAAAGAGGAGAAACCAATCAAGACTATTGTCAAGGTCACAGGACGGATTCCACTCTCTTCTCCCTCATCTTTTACATCTCTCTCTCTCTCTCCTCCTGTTTTTGATTCATTGTAGCGTTTTCTCTCTATTGGAAGAGCAATTCATGCCCAGAAAAGTGAAGAAAAAGATGGAATTCTGGTACTAGAGTTAAAATGAATGGATGAGATTCATTTCACATAGCGCGCTTCCTCCATTGTTGCACTTTTGCGATTCCAATCTCGGAAGCTTGCGCTTCCATCGCGCTTCTAAAACTTGTTTTCAAGAATCGCGCTTCCCGCACGATTCCACGAGCTTCCGTGACACTTCCGCTTCGTTTCCGCTTCGGGAGCGCGAAACGTTAGTGCATCGGCGCTTCCGTGCTTCATAGCTCTAAACTCCTACTCTCCTTTTAATGTGGTCGTTAGTTTTTTTTTTTTTGCTAACTGTTTGTAGACATTGTCTTTTTTATCTTCCTTTTATTAAATTGTGGTTTAGTGTAGATTTTTTCTTGCAGGGGCATTCTTAAAATTGTGTAGAGAGCAGTCCATAAGGCTTATTGGCGTAATTAATACTGATATCTAAGTTCGCAATCTACTTATATTATATAAACCATGAGCATAAAGAGTAAATATAAAGAAAAATCATACCATGTGTAGTGTTTCCATGATATATCTATCATTTCGTGAAAGACAAGGTATGGTTTCTTGTTGAAAAAAAGTGACCTGCAACAAAAGGTGTGACCCTCAAATGAGTAAGCAAAACTCGTTTACCTTCATATGACCAAATATGACAAGAACAAAATAATTATTAACAAGAACGAGAAAATCAGACTCTGAAATATTCTTTCCTGATCATCAGCTTCAAGATCAAAGTATATTTGACTTTTAATAAATCTTCTTGTGGCTTCATCATTAAATGGACTAGTCTCAATATAAAAATGTATATATTTTCACTGGTGTGGTAGAAGCTGAACAATATTGTAAGTAGTACCTTAAGTTGCTTACAGTTTGTAATGAATGACATATGTTCTAGCTCGGCTTTTAAATGCCTACCATAATTCAGTAGGAGGCTACCTCATTTAGATGACACATTTAAAGTTACAGCTTCACCAAGACTAAAGGTTCCAAGTGCGGCAGGCTACCTTATTTAGTGGTGCTGCTTCTGGACTTAAAAGATAGGTAATATGATGGTCTATACCAAGTGTGGGAAGGAAAAGACATGATACTCACTGAAATAATTAGTATCCAGAAAATATGCAGCAACAAACATGCTAGAGAATGCTCAATTATTTTATTCTTTGACTACCTTAGCTCAATCTCAATATTCATATTGCAGACATACACATCATGTGGATGAAAGCCAATTCATCTAGACAACTTCATACTAGGCAAGTAAATCCATATTCATATCTATAGAAGCATATCTGAACATCATAACATAAATGACTAAGAAAGCAGAAAGAGTAGTACATGTTAGATACTTTATACATTGATACGGATAAACAAATAATTCCAAATGAGAATAGAGGGAGAGAGAGATACTCAGCTCTTTAAGTTCAAATATGAACTCCATGTACGAAGTTAATTATGCAAAAGTTCTCCATGATAATTTTAATGGTGTAACTACCAATTTACCACTTTTGTTTCCTGTAAGCAAATTAAAACTATGAGAACACATATAGTGTTTAATTTAGCAAGTACAAGAAAATCATAAGCAATACACAACAACTAAATCTTAAACTAAGACTTACCATCAGAAGATGTAATCAGCATTAGTAGCTTCCTCCCCTTACGCCCTACCAATTAGTATTCATCCAATAATCAAATACCCAATAACTAATGTGAATCCAGAATCTAGAATCAAAAGAAAATGGAAACCCAAAATTCAGAACGCTAAAGGGCCACACCAAAAAAACCCAAATATAAATCTGTGATGCCAAAATTAGATTGGTCAAAGTGGACGAGGTCCTTGGTGGGAGGAGAGGACGAGGTCCTCGAGCTTCTTGAAGAGAGTGGAGTTGATGTCGGCGAGCTTGGTCCTCGTGGTGTTGACGGCCTCGTGATGGGGCAGCGGCCTAAGGCAGTGAGGACAGAGCGGGTATAGGAGACGGCGCGGCTCGGAGGCGATGACTTTTGGGTCTGAGAGGTGGAGCATCTGGTCGAGGAAGGAAGAGGAGCGTTTGAGGAGATGTGGTTGGCCATTGTTGATTAGAATGGAGTAGAGACCGGAGGCGATGGGGCGGTCGAGGAGCCTAGGATGAGAAGGTGGTTTGGGTTGGATTTAGGGTTACATGATGAAGGGAAATCGGGAGAGGGAGAGACAGAGGGAGAGTAGGTGAATTTAGTGAGAACTCAACTTCGATTTATATTAATGCACAAAGACAAGAATGCCCTTATGGTTATAAAAAGCATTGTTGGTCATTTCTTTCGACAATGCATCAAAACCTCTCTCAACCAACTATTGTAAAATATATATTGTTTGAAGCAGTTCAGACAATAGTTTGGAAAAGAAGAAAATCATTGTCCTCAATTTCGGTATAGCCAATATCCATTTACAAAACTATTGTCTTTAGCAGAAATATGGGCAATGTGTTTTGAGGCAAGATATTAAGCATTGTCTTCCATGAGATTTGTCAATGATAATTATAAAACTATTGTCTGCACTAGAATTTTAGGCAATGCTTATTTTGAAATTATTGTCTAAGTTTTCGGACAATAGTTTTTTTTACCGTGCATTGTTTACCAACTATTGTCTATTTGATATTTTGGCATAATGAAACATGCCCATGAATAAATGTGTAGTGCAGTCCCACCCTACCAAGAGAGCCAAAGATGAAAGGAATAGTGATATTGAGTTGTCGTTCGTCATCCTCCTCCGCCTTTGGCTAGAAGGAGCAGTTGATGCACGCCATAGTTGCCACGACTGAAGGCAAACATGAGGTGCTCAAAGTGCAGATAGTGCCAAGACCAGTACCCAAAGCCAACGAGATACTTGTTAGTGTGTATTACGTCGGGGTCAACCAACCGGATATTGAGGAGAGGATTGTCGAGAAGACGCCTCCGATCACAGGTTTGGAGAATGAAGGAATCAAGAGCAAGTATGGATTGTATGGGATTAGAGTGCTTGGTCACAATCTCTGGTCACAATCCCCCGGGTAGCCATTTCATCCTAAATCTGCCAATGATTAAAAAGTTGATTAATTATCTTTGCGCGCAAGTGTGCTGCATTGTGTTTGTCGGTGCCTATGTTGTTGTTCCGATTGGACACGTACTTACATTCTCGTCATTAAAGATTTCCCTCCAGGAAGCGGCTGCTATTTCTCAAGCTGCGTACACTGTCTAGGCCGAGTTATTTATGAAGACCAGAGTGGATGAGAGGAAATTATGGGGGAGAAAGAGGGGAGTCTGCTTTCGCCCGGTGAAACGATTTTGGTAACTTAATTACTTGTCTATTATAATGTTATAATGTTCACCATGAAAGTTTATTTCACCTAGACGGCGAGCCACGACGCCGGCTCCGATTTGCTCCAAATCGATTGATTTGGACCCTCCTCGATGCCGAGCTCCGCTTTATTTCTGATCACCACGGACTTAGTCAGCAGAGTCAATATGATCATTCGCATGACCTTTTTCGCTAGATTAGACATTTGGAATTCAATTGAACACTTGGAATAAGAAGGGGGGAAAGAACTGTTATGAGAAATAAAGTATGAGGTGGGTGGGGGGATGGCGTTTTAAGTGATATATATATATATATATATATATATATACAGAGAGGGAGAGTGTGCGTGAGTGGAGAAATAAGAAGGGGGGAAAGAATTGTTATGAGAGATAAAGTATGAGGTGGGTGGGGGGGGGAATGGCGTTTGAAGTGAAATATATATATACAGAGAGGGAGAGTGTGCGTGAGTGGAGAAATAAGAAGGGGGGAAAGAACTGTTATGAGAGATAAAGTATGGGGGGGGGGAATGGCGTTTGAAGTGAAATATATATATATATATATACAGAGAGGGAGAGTGTGCGTGAGTGGAGAAATAAGAAGGGGGGAAAAAGTTATGAGAGATAAAGTATGAGGGGGGGAATGGCGTTTGAAGTGAAATATATATATACAGAGAGGGAGAGTGTGCGTGAGTGGAGAAGCCTCAAGTGTGTTTGGAATTTGAATTGTTGTTCAGGTCTTTCTAGAATTGTTATAACTTAATATGTTGTTGGTTTACTCCCGAGTAGCTTAATATCAATCGGAAATTGTATGGCTATGTTTGGTAAAGTTTTTTATCTCCGGCGAATATAAGTTAATCTAAGAGAAGTGTTTGGTAAATCAGCTTCTCACTTGCTGCTTCTAAAAGCCATAGCTTTTAAGCTCGAAAAGCAGAAGCTGCCCTTAACCTCCTTTTAGAAGCAGAAACCACGGTGCCTACTGTAGCGGAGGACACTGTAGTTTAATGAAATTTTCGTAATACCAATGGGTACCCTTATCTCCTTCAACCAATTACGACGAATTGCCACAAAAAACCTTTCAATCCTCTCACCCAAGCCATTCTCTCTCTCTCTCTCTCTCTCTCTCTCTCTCTCATTTCTTCATTCCCAAAACCCGCCATTGATGGCTCTATGAAGCTTCCCCGCCGCTGCTTCACCCCTCCACAGATCTGCCATGGCCACCGTCCCCTACCTCCTCCTCCTTCCCCTCCTCTCAGTCACCTTCAACGCCACAAACCCGAATGACCTCGCTATTCTGAACGAGTTCAAGAAAAACATGGTCAACTCCGACTTCCTCAACTGGCCCGACGACAACTCCGACCCCTGCGGCCCTCCTAAGTGGGACCACGTCTTCTGCTCCGCCAGTAGAGTCTCCCAGATTCAAGTCCAAGGGCCTCATTGGACCTTTTCCCCATAACCTCAACTAGCTCTCCCAACTCTCCAACATCGGCCTCCATCGCAACCACTTCAGTGGGCCCCTCCCCTCTCTCAATGTCGTCTCCCAATTGAAGTACCGCGCTTATTGAGTTTCTTGGGGAGTTGGAGTACCCTTCTGAGCTGGCTGAGGGTTGGTCTGAAACATTGATTCTAAACAAAGCTGATGTGTTACGAGAAAACACAGAAGCCGTTGTTGCAGCATGTGATGGTGCTCATGGAAGATGGGCAAAGCTACTTGGGGTTCGTGCTCTTCTTCATCCAAAGTTGAGATTACAGGAGTTTTTGAGCATATATAATATCACACAAGAGTTTATAACTGCTACCGAGAAGGTAAATTATTTTATTTATTTTATTCCACTTGTATTCCTTTTTGCTGCATCTTCCATTTGTTTCTAGTTTTATAATTAGACAATGTGTTATGCATCTCAATTTTACCAATCGTATGCAGATAGGGGGAAGGCCATGATTTAGCATTAGAGGAACACTACAGTCACAGGCAAAGGCTTTCCTCGATTATCAGCATGAATCACGGGTTAGTTCTAACTGTGCTTACTCGTATGTCATTTCAGTTTCACGTAGTATGGTATTGTAAGGTAACTGTTTTGCACCGTGGTATGTTTAGATGACAAATATTAAGGCAGTTCTAGACCAAGAAACGTGGGTGGAAGTAGATGTCCCTGATGAATTTCAGGTTATTGTCACTTCATTATTTTGTTCTGAAGCATGGTAACTGAGAACCTGGATGCTATCCATAGTAGTTCGGAAACAAACCACACTGGGGTGGCCAGAAGCAACAGTAGTTCAGATGTGGTGGATACAAGACCAACAATCACAGAACAGCAAATTAAGCGAACTAGTTCAACTGACTTATCTACGGATATAACTGGACTGAGTAAGTCTACTTCTGCTGATGGAGCTGAAAAAAATAAGGCTGATGTTACGAATTCTGTGGCTCAGAACAACCATAGCAACATGAAGGAGAGGGGAAAATCAACTTCCCAAACCCTTTCGTACAAAGGTGTTGGTTTTCACATGGTGAACTGGTTAGTTTCCTTGTTGAACTGTGTTTTTATTTTTATACGTTTTCTTAAATCTACTCTATACAGTATACACTGCTGATACTGTGTTTTGGGTAAAGCTAATGCGCTATTTGGAGTTTTAGTTTATTGTATCAGTCAGTAATTCCATGTTCCTTTAATTTTTTCTCTGCAGTGGACTGATATTGACAAAGATGTTGTCAGAGTACATTGATATGAACAACTTTTTTCCAGTACTGTCCTCAGAAGTTGTTCATCGCATCGTTGAAATTTTAAAATTTTTCAATACAAGAACATGTCAGCTTGTTCTTGGTGCTAGTGCCATGCAGGTAAATTTCTACAGTAATCTGTTGACATGCACATCCAATTACTTTATAAAAATGTCGTATAGATAGTGAGTACAGTTATGTAAAATTCCTTGTGTTATCTTGTTTTATTTTTTATGTGTGCACATGTTTCAACAATTAAACTGCTTCTCTGACCTTATAAGTCATCAACCTTTTTTTTATAGTTATTACAGTCCCTTTCTTAATTTTGTAGGACCTTATTAGTCACCTTGATCATTTTCATTGTTCATAGTAGGATATTGCATATCTTCGTTTGTTATCGAATGGTTTCTTCTGATGCATGTAGTAACTAAACCAGATCATATGTGCTATTGCAGGTATCTGGTCTGAAGTCAATCACCTCTAAACACTTGGCCTTGGCAAGTCAAGTCATTAGTTTCACATATGCTATTATTCCCGTAGGTTATTATAACTAACAGTTATTCCCTGAGACTTGGGAGCCTATTCTGACATTAACTGGGAATAATATTACCCCTCCATTGCCGAAATTTGTGGACACTGTTAAAGTGGTCGTTTATGAGAATCCTTTGTTTTATGGTAATCCATCTGAGCAGGGCCCTGCGCCAGAGAGTAATTCTACATCAACGAGTTCTCCGACATGCACAGGTTCTAATGGGAATGGGACTTCTGAATCAAATGCATCAAAAGGGCCCAACATAGTTTCGATTGTTGCTCCTGTCACAAATGTTGTTGTTTTTGCTTTGCTTGTTATTCCTTTGTCCATATACTATTGTAAGAAGAGAATAACCGACTATCAGGCTCCAAGTTCTCTTGTAATTCACATCTTCATTGAAAAATTTAAATTGACAACAACTTTTAACATTTTCATTGAAGATGTTCTAAGACCTCTAGTAACTGTATGTTGTTTTTGTCAATGTATTGAATAGATGTATTCAATATGTATATATCTTACATTATATAGTGAATACATGTATACATCTATTCATATTCAAGTAGATGTTTTGAATCAATATCATAAATTATTCATTGCCTTTTTTTTCTTGACTATAAATTGTTAGCAATTACTTGTACTTGCTGGTCTAATATGTATATGTTTATTTTCAAATGTCGCATAATAATCATAATGTCTTTAAATAAGTTAAAAAAAATGTTACGGAAATAATATACTTGAGTACATTATATTACCAAATAATTCATACAAAATTATCTTAAATGTCTAAATTGGTCATTTGATAAATTAAAAATATAAGCCAGTTTGAGTTTACCAAACACATTCTCATGGGTTCTGTTACAAACAACCACTTATAAAAGCCAGTTTATCAAACACTCAGCTACTTTACTTATCAGCCACTTATTCTAAAAAAATAAGTATAAGATATATGATTCATTAACAACTTATCACAAAATAATATATACTGACTACTAGAGATGAACATCTCACACATCTTTTCTTCTCCCCTTCATTCCTTCATATCGGAGTTAAACCGGAGTGTGACAAGCTGCAGCTAGTAGAGTTTATAGTAGAATTTAAACTAGCTGGTGCAAATAGTAATTCCACTAAAGTTGTAATTCTTATTGATGGTTTGATTGAAGGTCTGAAACTCTGAATGTATATTCATAAGAATAAGTTTAAATTTATAGTAGAGTTTAACCATGCATGATCTGTAACTAACGCAATGAATGAAGTTATATGCTGGAAATGTAGAGGCTTTATACACTTGGCTGGACGATTGTCAAATTGATTAGTTGCTTTGGTAGAAAAAAAAACTCATTGTGCAGCTAAACAAAACATAAATGAGGTTGTCTAATTAGAAGTGAGCCTCATGTATTAATTATGTCATGATCTCATGACACAAAAGAGCGTGAGGAAGATTTGCGAGGTTTTATTAACCATACCTACATCTAATCATGGTTCTAAAAATCTCCACCTAGGACCAATTAATCCACGTCTAGGCGTTAGGTGGTGCCACGCTGTGCCGATTATAACTAGTTCCCGAAGCTAGGTATTAGACTGAAAATTAACTAATTAATCCACCTAATCAACTGACTAGTCTGTCTAATTGAAGCCTAGACAGTTGGACAATTATGCACTATATATTTCTTTTATGTTTTCTAACTCCTAAATTTTAAGAACTCATTGACTTATTGTTCTTAAGCATGCTATTCATATTTCAGTAAAAATACTCATTTCGAACATTATAAAACCTATAATATTTTTTAGTGTATCTATATGCAATAAACATTAGAAAAGATAAATGAAATAAAACCGCCTAGTCCCTAATTAGTCATTTATGCGCTAGTCGCCTAACGCTTTTTGCTTGCATCTAATCATTCAAAATATTTGTTTAATAAAACTCTCACATCCGCTATTTAATAACAATCTTATTAAAGGAGTTAATTGATTCACGTGGGAACACACTCAATTTACTGCTTCAAACATGTTAAATTGTTAATGAAAGACTGTGAATCAGATACGATGTGAAGCAACTCATATCATATGTATTTAGGTAAACCAATAAATAATGATGGAGTGAGCTACCACTTTAGGTGTAGGAGCTACCACTTTAGGTGTAGGACCAATTTAGATACCCAAGAATGTTATTCACGAGCTGACCGGGTTCGAACCGAATACCTCCTACTAACGGTGAATCTTTGTAGTGTCTGTCTCATTTGGAAAATGTCTTGATTTTATTTTACAGTAGTGAAAGTCAGAAATTAAAAAATATATATATCATTTTTGAAACAAATAAAATAAATATCTATATTGAATTCTTTTGTTGTTCTTAGATTTAATTAAAGTTTATTGTTGTTTTTTAAATATTTCAACATGAAATAATAATTAAACAAAATGAAAACACACACTTCAATGTCTTGTTGATCGACAGTATGTTCATATGAAGAAGAACCAAATAACTTATTTCATGAGAACATAATCTCTTAATATAAAGAAGTTATGAACTAATTTGTAAAAAGAAATAAATGAATCGACTAATTACTTTTCTCATCAAAATTTCCATTATATTAAGAGTCATTTTAAATTCTCTTTCAATTTCACATTAATTAGTTTCTAAATTGATTTTGATTTTTGTATTTTATTTTTTTAATCAATATTTTCCTTATTTGTTATATAGGTTTGTTTTGGTATTTTATATAACTACAAAATCTCATTTAAATTCTAATATATTAGAGATGTGTATTAAGAGATGTATATAAAATTTCTTTTTGTAAAAGTGGATAATTGTTTTATGTAAATCTGCTTACTACGAATGATAACACATTGCAGAAGCATTTAAGCTTTTACGTGATTGTCCTTGTATTTATACGTGTGAATGTGATTGCAAGATCACAAAGTGGCAGACTAGTCAGTTTTGATAAATTTGTGGCAAAGGCTTTAAAATTTCAGAGATGAATAAATAAAATAAAAAAGAGTGTATAAACCACTTTGCTGGTAGTGGAAGCAAAGACCGGTCTGATGAGATTTTGAATTTTCTGTCTCTTCGTTGTTGTTGGTTGAAAGTAGAAACAAGCAAAACCCAGACAGCTTTGAATCTCGCCGGAGGAAAGGAAATGGTAAAGGGACTCCTGCAAGGCCAAACCTTGCCTGCCGATTTGACCCAAGTCATTGATCAGTTGGAGCGTCACTGCTTGGCTCCCGATGATTCCCTCGTCTCGAAATCCGCCCACTACGACCTCCAACTCGTAATCTCACTCCCTCTGCCGTAAATATCTTTACCATGAAACCCATGATTGTTGAATGTTGTTGTTGGTGCAGGCCAGGGAGGAAATGTGCAAGGAGAGACTGCGTTACTTGGAAGCAATGGTGATTTTGATTCAATGTTTGGGTTTGGATTAATTAAAGTTTTGATTTTGGGAAGTGGGTTTTGTAAAGAGTCTGAATCTTGATGCAGGCACTGTACAGTGAGGCAATGGCGATGGTTGAAGAGTACCACCAAGCGGTTTCGGTGGCTAACCTTGGAGGAAGTCGAGACTTGGGCTTGAACAACTCTCCTCAGGTTCGATTTTGCCACTGGATTTTCCAAATTCGTAGGTTGTTCTGTTTGAAATGCGTTTCAGAACATGTTTGTGTCAGTGTCACATGTCAAGTCATGATCTTTTTTACCAAGGAACTTCATTTCTGTAGTGTATGAAAACTTAACTTTCCGGGGGGCTCCTATGTGCGATATTAGTGTGTGAAATTGAACCATTTGTCTGGTTAAACTATACGGTTTCGTTCTACTAGTTCAATTGTAAGTACAAGATAACAGAAAGTAAAACATAGTCTAAAATGAGATTCGCTAGGCCAATTTTGTAGTTACTATGGGATGGCGCTGGACAACAGGTTATTTCAATCTTAATCTATGCTCAAATGTGCAGTAATATTTTACTGTGTGTGAGGCATTTGGGTAGTCTAAAAGCTTATTACAGTGGGGGGTTTTTGTGTCTATATCAGATGTACGAGACATTAGAGCATCGAATGATCGTTGCAGAAGCAGCTCAAAGGTTGAGGCTTCCTCTGATCTCTAAAGATGGTGAAATTCATGAGGAAGAAATCGAGAAATGCAGTGTGTTGTCACGGACTTCTCTTGATAGTACTAGCACTGGTGTTACAATCAGCTCAAGTTCCAACTCAACCAGCTATACTACTGCAACTGGCACCAGTGGTGCAGCAAACAACAATCTATCACTTGGTGCTTCTTCTGATGTTGTGGATCCTGGAGTTGGTGGTGTTCCCAATTGTTTTCTTGGAATTACACCTGCTTATTTATGGCAAACACAGCTACAGCAGACACCATTCTCCACGGTACAGTGGCAGTTCTGGTTTTGATTAATAAAACAGTTATCTTTGATTTGTTATTCTAATATTATTATGCTTATTTTCTGTATAAAATCTGTGAATAATGAAATCTAACCTTTGTTAGGCTCTCTTAAGTCTTAACACATGATGCTTCAACTGCAGGATATGACAGAATATCAGGTGTCTCTTTCACGTGAGATTGAGGCTCGTTTGCAAGCTAAATGTGATAAGCTAGCTGATGCAGTTACAATGGGTGATACTGGTATGATTGTCTTTCTCTCATTCCTCTCTTCCAAGTTCCAACGCATGCATTAACTGAATCCATATCCAGTTCAATCTGGATGATGTACATATCGTTTTCTACTTCTCACAACTTATTCAGTTTTTGTAAAAGTCAAATCATCATGTGTCAAACTATTGACGATTGATGGACTATTTCTAGTTTGCTTAATATTTGTTGGGGGAAAATGACCAGATGCATTTTCTCTTTCTGGTATGGGGCCATGAGGGTGGATGAGTTTGCAAATATACTGGACACTTAATAAACTAAACATGAACTTTATAACTGGATGGTGCACTATGTAAATGATTATCTATGTACACTAGCACAAAGGTTTTCAGCATGATTAATACCAATGGTTTACTGTTGCAGACTCATCATCTGGACATCAAAATCTAAATGCTCGACTTCCAGAAAGGTTCGAGTTACTGTTCTAATGTAATTATTATTTTATGACAAGATCCTTTTACATGGAGTGATAAATATTTCATGGATTTGACAATATTAGTTGACACGAGAAAGGCCTTAACTAGCAGCCAACATGAGTAGTGATAAACTGATATCGGAGAAGAACTTTAAAAATTTTACACACTCAATGGCTAACAAGAATCGCGTTTTTATTGTTTCAATTTAAGAAAATAGTTAGTTTTCTTTCAAAACGTTGTCAGCAAACTAATGTTTCACGCTATTAAGCTAGTGTTGCAAAATATGTGCGCGACAAATTATTTTTACATTTTGTTGTTTTCTTAACTGCAATGACTACATTTGCTTCTTGTGAATCATTAATTTTTTCAAATCCACTGTTAAATATTTCAGTAACATTGTGATCTTCAATATTTTGCATTTTGCATTATTGTCAGGGTCAAGTTAATAATCGAGGAGATGGAAAGGGATGAAGCAGCTCTTCAAGTTGATCTATATTCTGCAGATAAACAATTTGCTGAATATTATAACGTATGAGAATTTTCAATTGATGTTTATGTTTTTGCTGTTCCATACCGGATGCATTTTTTTTTGTGAGGATATCTGGCGTTTAACTCCTTCTGAACAAACTAGGTCTTAGAGCAGATACTGGCAGTGCTTATTAAGCTTGTCAAAGATTTGAAGTTGCAGCATCAACATAAATATGTAAGCACCTATGATTCATATAATTTCAGGAAATTTTTGTTGATTACAGAGACTTCTTACCATCTATACTGTTTCCCATGATCATAAGCTTTCCGGAACATTTGTTGTATGTAATGTTGATAGGAGGATCTGCGAAAAACATGGCTGTGCAAAAGGTGTGAGACTATGAGTGCAAAATTGAGGTTTGTTGCCTGGTCTGTCTTTTTATTGTATTTGCTGGATATGCAATATTTGTGAAGTTAATTATAATATTTATGCTTATAAGGAGACTACATACAAAACTCCTTGTACTAAGAAACTTCACTGGACACCACTAAATGTATTTATGCTTTTTCATTCTGTTTGGTTACTTAATTATAATATTCCCCATTTTATTTCAGGGTTCTGGAGAATGTTCTACTTCTTGAAACTTATACTAACGAATCAATACCAGCCCTTCATAAAATAAGGTAATATTCACTATTTGAAATCATAGTGTTTTACAGGTAAGATATTCTAATAATTTAAACTCATTTGTAGGAAATATCTTCTTGAAGCTACAGAAGAAGCTTCTTTGGCTTATAATAAAGCAGTATGTTATTCTAATCCCTATATGTTTTACCTAATAAAGCGGTATGGTTATTTATGTTTCAACATTGAGATATTGGAGGTGATTGTAACAATCTCCACAGCTTGTAGGAATATTGTAGACCTAGTAATTCTGTTTCTAGGCATTCCTTTTTAGTTAGTTTCTCTCTTGATTGTTTCTGGTTTCCACTTCCTCGTATAGTTATGCAAGCTGATATTCTGCTAATGTTTATAGTGAAGATATGGTCAAGTCAACTGTTCCTGATTACATGTGTCCACCTTAATTGAGTTGATCATTATTTTATTGCTTTTGACGGCAATCCTGGAAAGTTTATTATTAATTTACAAGTCGTCTTTTCCAATCAGGTTACTCGTCTTCGAGAGTATCAGGGTGTTGATCCTCACTTCGATACAATTGCAAGGCAGTACCACGATATTGTGAAGGTAATAACAACAGATACAGATACTGATGTCCGTTACTTGCTTTATGGGTTAAGCTCTTAACATTAGTACTTTTCCCTTCCAGAAATTGGAAAATATGCAATGGACGATCCAACAAGTTGAAATGGACCTAAGACGTCTCCCTGATCACACAAATGCATAGTATCTCTTGTTTCCATTTGGTGTTGTGAGCTCAATTATCCTATTTTGCTGTAGTCGCCAAGCCTCAAATCAATTCATCACCTTTTACTGATTGTTTTGTTGCATTATAAACACGTAAGAAATTTGGCTTCCAATCTGATCACTCCTATGTACAATTCTGTCTACCAAGAACATCAACCCAGTAAAATAGTTGCAGAGTTATGTGTGTAAAGACTTGGTCTCGATCAAATGCATCTGCTGAAGAGGTATGTTTTTGCTTAGCATTGTGTAAAGGAAATCAATCTTGCTCGCTCTTCACATGTTCCATGAATCCAAATACAAACATGTGCTAGCGAAATATGCATGTGGAATTGCTCGTTGGGATTACCTGAAAGTTTTCCTCTTGAAGTATCGTCACTTACAACATCCAGATGTAGTACAACAGTGATCTATGGATTTAGATGACTTGTAGTCGTGTAAGACGTTTAGTTCATTTCTTGTTCAAGATCTCTGACCGCACAAGCTTTACTAGTAGGTTGCATTAGACAACATTTATGATTTGTGTGAACAACTGTTCCATATAGTTCCCCTTTAACTCATTATAGCAAATATTGTTCCAGAAGACCTTAAAGATGGGCAGTTAGCAATTATGATTCATGAGACTGAAACCTTCCATATAAACATACCAAGCCAGCGTGTGACAACCTATTTACAGTCACTACGATTCTAGCAGATATCACCGAGTTTGAAGGTTAAACACAAGCCTCCCCAGGTGAAGATGGAGACACTAGGTCGAAATCAGTCTTGGTTAATCCGGACTTGCTATTCGAGCATGAATTTGAGTTTCGAGGAAGATCATTTCGACATGAATCCATCATCTCAAAAGCATACATTGCTACAATATTGGGGACCTAATGAAAGATGTCATGCCACTCTTTTGAGTAGTCTTAATTATATCTCCCATGGTAGCCTGCTTCATGCCCAATCAAACACGACCTACATTTTCCTACAAACTCCATAGGTGCTAATTTCTGCAAGCTAGATGGATAACTCATTATACGTCTAGATTTCATTTCAATAATAGGCAATCCTAACTAACAGTTTGAACTTCTAGAGGACGCTATAAGTGACTAGATTCATTATCTCCGCACTGTAATCAGTATATTTGATTGTAACAGAAGGGATTCTAGTTATAAATTAAAGACAAATATGAATACACAGATTTGCTGCCTTATTTCTTCTCTGTAGAAAGAATGAATATTGCCATGGAGCTACAAAAGCTCAAAGCGATGGTATTTTAGGAACCAGAAACATGAAGAGAAAATGAATCTGCCCAAGCAGATCTGCAAACTTAAGATAACTGTCCATATATTGCTTGCATAGCCATCAGCCAGCAGACTTATTTATTTCCTTGTGTTGTTTTTCCTTGCATCAAAGCCAGTGTAGATCTAAATTATAGACTGGTTTTGCTCAAAAGTTATGCATGGTAAATAATCAAACTAAAGGAACAAAATCTTTCATTGGTCTACACTAGCTATACATGACCATATTATTGCCAAATCAAGGATTTGTAGTGGTTAACAGATTGAGGATGAGGCTCCCAATTCAAACCATTCTTGTAAGGTTAGTGTTGCAACTCCAACATTCTTCATGTCAAATATATTGGCTGGTTCACAAAATTGGGAAATGTCAGTCATGGAATCATCATAAAAGTTGTATAACTAGAAAATTGCTACTCAGAACATGATGGAAGGTTGGAAACAAGCACACTCGCATAACTTTTAAGCTTACTCGAAATACAGCATACTTCACTGGAATAAGCATATTAGGCTCATCAGACAGCATGAGATGTCTTCAAGCAAATTAAATTAGGGAAGAAATGTTTCGATAAACTCATTTACATGAACCAAAGTCTTGTTAAATTCTTTTCCTTGGCTCGAATAATAAAGAAAAGAATAGCATGTATCTCATTATTTATGTTTTCTATTTTACTTGAGATATTTCATAAGATATGTTCTTGTTCTCTGTCCTGCTACTCTGGGAGATTGCACAAGTATAGGAAGTGTGAGAATTAGAACTATTGTACACATTGAGCTTATGAGTTGCAGAGCTTATTGATGTCTTGTTCGATACTATTCATCTCTTTTCAGACTTGTTTTAAATAAGCATGATTAGATCAAGTAGCAATATAGAAGACCAGCAAAATTTCTCAACACATCCAGCTCAGTACACTTAAGAGCCCAAACCATTTCTAAAATCATATCCTGGTATTCCAAGTTCTCTACACTAACAGCCTAACACACTGCAAACTCGGAATCAAGAAAAATGGCTACATAAGGCATTACCTGCCCAGTTATGAATAACAAATTAACAATAGATTTGGTCTAATTACCAAACCCAATTAAGAACTGATATCGTATTAGTAATCTAAATCAGCCCTCATTATATAAAGGATATGAGTCACATAATCTTATAATCAATTAATCAGTTTCCGAAATATGATGCTAAGTTTTTCAATGTGATCCGAATAAGCTTCAGGCCAATATAGCATTAAATAATCAATCCCAAAATGATTGTTAGGTCAAACAATTCTATTTTGAAGGGACGATCCTATTGAGATAGTGACTGAAGCTGTGAAAAATAAATTTTTGGAGATACATCACAATAATTACTATCAGAAAATACAGAAAGCAGTCAAAACACATACCAGCATGTACTTCAGCTGTAGCAGCAGCTGTGGCATCAACAATAACTGTAACAGATTTGTAGTCCAAAGCTACACCATCAAACACAGTCTGCCTAATGCAGTTTGGAGTCTGAACACCTAAAATCAAAAGACCAGCAGATTACCACCTCTAAAACAATAACAATAACACCATGCAATAATCAAAACAGGACTTATTGGATGTCTTACTTACCAATGACAACCAGACTGTCCACTCCATTACTCTTAAGAAACGAATCAAGGTGTGTAGCAAAGAATGCACTAAATCGGGTCTTGACAACTTTATAGTCCCCTTCTTCGATCACAAGCCCATCAACAAGTTCAGCACCTATCTTTCCCTTAACCGTTGGACCCTCTTTCCCAGCAGGATACAAATGCCGGCGAAATAGCTCAACATCTCTTCCTAGTGGGTCATGTTCACGCACAACCTAAACCCAAATTCACGAATTGCTTAACTCTATCAAAAATACACTCTTTTACTAAATTTCAACCGCTCAAGTACATTTTCAACAATAAAGAGCTTTTTTTTTCTGTAAGTGGCAACAATAATCTGAAGAAGAAAAAGGTCTTACTGAGTATACAAAATTAGTATTGTTCTCAGTATGATAAAATAGAAATTCAGCTAATGGGACTTAGAGAAATTAGTTTTGACTTTTGAGTACCCAAACTACGAGGAAGCCACGCTGCCTAGCGATTCGAACAGCCTCTACTACATTTGGGACTATGGATTTGCCTCCTTTCACTAGCACAGGACCATCCCCTTCTATGAAATCTTTCTGTAGAAGAAACCAACATATGGAACCCATATTGGTATAAGTTCAACAGAAATTAGATGCTTGAAAGTTTGAGAGGGAGAGAAACCTGCATGTCAATGACGAGTACAGCTGTGTGCTTGAATTCGTCTCCCATGTTTCTGTGTTTCAGAGAACACATCAGTTCGGCATAAATTGTTCCGTCTTTGGTGGGCAAGGCCCGTACAGGAATTTGGGCTTCGTGTTTCAATTTTGTATTTTTCTTTGTCGATAGGTCGGCAATAGTGATCACTGATTTGTAACGGCCAAGGTAAATGTAAGGTAAGCGAATAGCAATTTTCTTCTGTTGGTGTATATATGTGGACAAGAACTAACATGTTTGAGAATTGAATTAGCAGTGAAGCGGGTTCTACACGTCAAAATCATGTGTAGAAAGGAACAGACCAGCCACGAATTATGATCACGGTTTGATAGCTAGCTAGATTCAGGGATCGAATTATGGCGTCATGAAGGGTACGTTTCAATATTACTGTTTGGAGAGGTTCTTAGCGGTAGGGTGATGGACGTAGGTGGTTCAGACGCAAGGCTAGCATGAGTATTACGATTATGTTTTGGTCGTACTACCATGGACGCCCTCTATTTTTTTCGATCTAGTTACGAATTTGATTGGGTTTGGATCACGTAGGTGGCTATGGTTGGAGTGGAAGGCTCCAGATCGGGTTACTTCACTTACGCGGGCATTGTTGGTCGCCGGTGGTGCCCTGGCCGGCGGTGTTTGCTTAACAACGATGGGAGCGGCAGTAGTACGTGAGTAGTCCTTAATTACCAAGTTGTTGCATGTAGATCGAGCAACTGAGATAGGCGGCGCGATTGAGTTTGCCCTTGTACATCTATAATATATATATTTGCTTAATCGGCGAACTCATTTTTATCAAATGTTACAAACCTCATATATATATATATATATATATATATGTACGAGGAGCAATTATCTTCATTATCTTCGACTTCATTATTTTCTGAAAGATTAACAGCCTGTTGTGATAGAGTGACTGCTTGTTGAATGAGTTTGTCAGCCTTTTTGTAGTTCTGATGCTGTGGTGGAGGTTGACTTTGAAGATGTAGACTTTTTTGACTTATTTTTCTGACTGGAGGAGGATGGTGTTTGGGCCGTGCTAGGCTGGAGTGGGTTTATTGCAAACGGCTGGTGGGACTTGATTATGACCTGACCATGTGTTGACTGGAGATTGATTGGAGCTGTCTTGACTGTAACTTGACTAACAGGATTATCTGCGAATTCTTTTTCAATTGGGTGAGAATTTTGTCAGTGTTGAACTTGTCCCACCATTTAACTAGATAGTTTTTAGAAATACAAATTTCATTGCGAAAGTCGTAATTCCATTTTAAGATCCAAGGAATTTTGTATTTAGATATGAACATGAGTGTTGGCTCAAAATTGTCTTCGCAAATAGTATGGGGAACTGAAAATTCAAATTTCTTTATTGCTGATTGAAGGGTATGAGGAAGAATATCATAAGAAGCACCATGGTACTCCCACTATTCTCTGAACTATAAAAGGAACTGGCGGATGAATTTACTATCAAAATTGATAAACCAGGAATGACTGAAATCTTGTTTCTGATGGAGGAAAATTTTATTTCAGGCATCAATGTAATCTTGATAGGTACATTCGAAGATTGGGTGTTTTGAAAAAGCATCAAAACCCCAATCAGATAATGAGATAACTTTTTTAATATAAAGGGAATGATACAAAATTTTCTTTATTGGATCTTGATTTTCATAGATCGCTTTAATTGAGATTGACTCAGAAGCAGTGAGACAATTTTGGTAGAAAGATAATGGTTTACCAGGAGGATAATGGTTGATTGGGCCATAGCAATTGGTGATTTTAATTGTATTAGGGACGGCTCAGCAAAGAAACAAAATTCTCTAGCCCTAAACTGATAAGGTGATGATTTTGGATGATGGACAAATGTCGGGGGAGGTGGAGTTGTCTGGAGTTTGAAAGGATCATATTCATTGATTAAGGCTGACTGGTAATTGGGCTTAGTTGACTGAGAGTAGTTCCTAGTGGACTGTATATATTTATGACTGGCAGGAGAGTATGACCTGCATGAGGAACAAGACTAAGAGATGAGGATGACTTAGGGTTTTCATCTTTTATTTCATTTTTTTTACTGGGGAGCCTTTTTGTGGTGATGATGACTCAAGATTCACTATTTCTTTTCTGGCCCTGTGGAAGTCGGGAGAGCTGGACCATCTCATGATGAACCCTGCAAAAATTCTCGGGTTAGAAAGTCTGGGATATGATTATCACTCCCTTTGATGAATGCAATCTCAAAATCAAAAATACTTAAAATTCCTTGCCATTTGGCAAAATTTTGTTTACTGGCAATATTTTGAATATCTTTTTCTAACACATCTTTCGCGCTTTTGCAATCGACACTGACTAAAAAAATTTGATTTAATAAATCATCTTGAAATTTACTGATACATAAGACGATAGATAAAATTTCTTTTTTGATTGTATTGTAATTAGACTGGGCCGGGTTCCAAGATACAGAATGAAAACGGACAATTTGTTCGGGATGGCTAGCAGAATTTCGTTGTTTAAGTATACCACCGTATCTTATATCGGAAGCGTCAGTTTCAACTATTTTAAAGGCATTTGAAAGAGGAATTCCTAAACAAGGTAATGTTTTAACATGACTCTTGATTTCTCTGACTATAGATGTATGAGTAAGAGTCCATGGAGGAGGGTTTTTATTTAATCTGTCAAATAAGGGTTTTCATTTCTTTCGGGGGTTTTGATAAAAATCTGCTATGTAATTTAATGACCCAAGAAATCTTTGTAATTGAGTCTTGTCTAATATGACATCTGAAAATTTGTCTGCAAATTGGATAACTCGATTAATGGGTTGGATATGTAAATGATGGATATTAAATCCTAGGAATCTGATGTTTGACTGAAATAGTTTTATTTTTGAAGCGGATACCACTAAACCGTTGTTTTTTTATAATGGAAAAGAACTGGTGAAGATGTTTCCAATGTTGATCAATAGACTGAGAGAACATTAGGATATCATCGATGTACACAATTGAAAAGTGACTGTAAGGATTAAAAATGACGTTCATAATACTTTGGAATTCACTGGGAGCGTTTTTAAGACTAAATGGCATCACATTCCATTCATAATGGCCGAAATGAGTAACAAATGCAGTTTTATATTTATCAACTTCATTGATTTGGATTTGCCAAAAACCTGATTTCATGTCAAATTTACTATAAACTATTGATTTATTTAGCATGTTGATTAAATCTCTTTTGTTGGGAATATGGTATCTAATCCATTCAAGGACTGTATTTAATGGTCTATAGTTGAATTCCTTTATATATGGTAATGAGACGATATGTTTTGTCATATGCCAAAAAGCCGTAGGAAGAGCAGAACACAGTTCTTTAATTATTTTTTCTTCAAAATTTTTAATTTTACTTTGAAGAGTGGCATCTTGAAGTTGATTGTCAATTCTTTTGAAATTAATTTCTTCTTTGAGAAAACTAATTTGTTTAGTTTTTGTTTGAATACAATTGATAGTTTTTGTAACTGAATTTTCTTGTAATGTTTTTAGAGTATGAATTTCAAGATTTGAAAGAAAATTAAATTTGACTGGTTCGTCAAAAGGCTAAGTAATGATCTCATCATAATAAACAAGGAAAAGATAAATTAAGATAATAAATAGTAGACCTAAGATGAGCCTATCAGTTAGGTCTTTTACTAGGACAAATGATGTTTTGTAACAAACTTTACTCTGGCAAATATGTGCTCTAAGGATTTCATATTTGATATTTATTTTTGAACCATTTGCTGAAATGAGAGATTCTTTAGATTTTTCAAAATATTTTGAAGGTATTAAACCTTCTTGGATACAATTAAGGTCGGCTCCAGAATCTACAAGGGCTATTGTCGTGAGTTCAAAATCTTTGATTCTGAGTTGCACAGTGGTATACCATTTTTTGAGTTGAATACGATTAATAACACTAAGAATATTTTGTTCAGATGCTTCTTCATCATTTAGGATTTTATTTTCTTCATCTAATATTTTATTAACTAGAGGGTTTTCTAGGTTAGAAAATGCATCATTTATTTTAATAATGTATAATTCTTGTTTAATATTTATATTATCATCTATAATCTTAGAATGAGATTGTTGTAAAGCATGAATTTCTATTTTAATGTTCTTAATTTCTTGTTATAAATCTTGGATGGTAATTTCTCTTTTACTTTTGTTAAACCTATCAAATGTTGAGGTAAGGCTCACTTTTGGTAGGGGAGTTTTACTAACATTTTCTTGGGTAATTAATTTTTTTAATTTTTTGAGATACTCAGTTTTTAAGTCAGGATTATCAATTCTAGCAATTAAATCAATTAGTAATTCTTGTTGTTCTTCTTGTTTAGAATGAACATTAATTGTTTTGCAACAAGCATCGTTGCAGCCAAAAGTGATTTTTGGGGAGGGGGAAGATCCTTATTCTGATTCGGAAAAAGAGGATACTGATAAAGATTTCATATCTTCACTTATGTTATTCTCTGAATCTGTATTTCTTAATTCTAATACTTTGATTAGATTCTCTTTTTCAACTGGTGTAAGTGTTAATTCATTTATTGTAGTTTTAACTTGACATTCATTTGCAAAGTGACCGGTTTTATGACATTTAAAACATTTCGTTTTACTTTTATCAAAAGATCTTTTCTGTGAGTAAGATTTCGGTTTTTTGTTCCAGATTTTCTTTGGCTTATTTTTTGAATAAAATTTGTTTGATTCAAAATTTTCTCTTTTGTGAAAATAAGGTTTGTGACGAATAGATCTTGAATGATGAATAAATTTATTGAATGACTTTCTTCGTCTAGAGGAAGGTAATGATGGTAAACCATATTGTTCACAAAAATTTCCCAACCCATACTTGGCTAATTTCTTTTCTGATTTTAGTTGGGAATTTAGTTTCATATGAATACACATTTTTTTCATGCATTTTTTTGTATAACTGTAATTATGTTTCCATAGGTTGAAGAGTCATAATTAATAAATCATGTTTCATTACTGAGGACTTGTCTAATTTTATGTGCAAAATGTTTGGGAAGACCATTTATGAATTTTTCTTTAGCATCACTCTAGATATGAAAACATTTTTATACCATTTAAAATCACTTAAATTTGGACATTTTAAATTACTGAGTTGATCATGAATTCGGGAAGTGATATGACTCGGAGTACCTATAAAATGTTGAATGATTGTACAGAATAAGGTGTTTATAGCATCTGAAATACCCATATTACAACGTTCATCAAACATTTAGGTTCCATCCGGTTCATATTGTATTGCATGTTTAATATCAGACCTTACATTACGAGTGAGATGTTTTTCCCACCAAGAATGCAGCATTCCGGTGAACTCAGAGGATAGAATATGAATAATTTCGGGTTGTGTGAAGTTATGATTTGTGATGTAACTATTTTCTGCCATAGACATGTGATGTTATTTTATTTAATATTTCTTGTTCTGATAAATTATCAGTGTTTCATTCATATGTTTTGTCAGAAGAAACTGAAAATTGTATATTTGAATGAGTGCTGGGTTGAATATCTATTGTAAGTGGTCTTTCAGTCCAATTTTCTGGAGTGTTGTTTCTTTGGCCGTATTATTCGATTAATATTCAAAGTTTGGAATGCTTTGTCTAATTGGGAAATTATGGTTGAATTGTTATAAGAAGTAGAATTAGAAGTTTGTTTCGTATTGATTACGGAAATTGTATTAGATGATCTTGGTTCATTTTTTAGATTTTTTAACAATTTTTCTATTTTTTGAATTGAATTTGCAGGCGTGACAATCGGTTTACTGTTGGAGTGAATTATAGGACATTTTGCTTTAGGATTAGGTATAATCTGAACTTTAGATGTAGCATGATCAAGTGTTGTTTCTATTTTGTCTAATTGTTCTCCAATGGTAACTAAGTAATTATTTGTGTACTTATTTTGTTCCATAATTTTCTTAGCATCTAGGTAAAGTTATTTAACTTTTGGATCTTCAGAAGGATTTTTAAAAGACGATGCTAAAACTGGGCATGATTTATGATTAAAAACTATAGTTTATAAAGGTAGATGACTAGAAGAAATAGTGTTAGTTTGAATTGAATTAGGTACGACAGTTTGTCATTTTGTTTTTGTTAAAGTTTGAATGTTTTTATGTTCATTTAGTTGGTCTAGGAAATCAAGAAAGAATATTTCAGGTTTTGTATTTTTACCAAAGTTTTGCCAATCTTTAAATAATTGTTTTCTTTGATTTTCAAAAGGAAAATTCATCCTAAAGAGATTTCTTCTAAGGATGTTTTCTCTAGCATCCAAATGAGTATCTAATCTAGAATAATTGATTTTGAATGGTTAACTAAACATATTTATATGAGAATTTTTTGGAGGAACTACAATAAAATCTGAAGTTGTTGGAGATGTTAGAGAGTTTTGTCTGTCTTTAACAGTTGTATTATTATGATTTTCAATCTCAGTATAATTTGGGTAACTGACTTGTTCATTTGTATTTATACTGTTAATTCTTAAATTTTGAACTTGTTCTTCTAATTCTGTTATTCAAATTTCTCTGATAACATTATCGAGTTCTATGTCACGATCAAGGCGAGACATTCAATCTGCAATAGTTGAGCCAACGAATGAGTGTCTGGTAGTTGCAAAAGAATGCCAAGATGAATTTTCAATTTCTTGAATTCTTGGTGTTTCGCTAATTCTTGAATTTTGGAAGTTAATCCTTATAGTTCCATCGTTGTATTGATGAATAGAATCTAAATCAGAAAGATTTCATTGAGTATTTATTGGTTGATAATCATTGGTAAGAGAGCATTCAGCCGGAAGATGGACATCCGACCATTTGATAGTTTGCGGAACAGTGATGTTTGCATTATTTTGACTGCTTTGAGTCAACAAGGTTTGGCTCTTAGGACTTCTATTAATGGCTTGAAAATTCATATTTGTGCCAGTAACTTTGTAATGGATTCGATAGATTAAAGCAAGAGGCTGGGTTCTTTCAAGGATATTGTATCCTGAGGTCTTAATGTTTAAAGTTAATGTCTTTAAAATATGAGGATCACTTAAGCTGATTGAAAATCTAGGAAACAATTGAAGTGAACTGGTCCATTAAAAATACTTGATTCGATTAAACTAAGGGTACTGTCAGTGAAGTTGGTAAACCTTGCGTCTCTTAAGCATAAGAGAATGGAGGCATTAAGACCAAGCCTTGTTAAAGGCTTAATACCAATTTGAACTAAGCCAATATGAAGGAAATGGTGATCATCTTTCTGATGTTTTTAAATTGAATAAGGACTGAGAAGTTGGCAGGTTTCATGTTGTTTACTTAAGGTGTATACTTGTTCTACTGATTTGATTTAATGTGGTGTTCTCTTTTAAAAGGTGCAAGATTCTATTTTTTTTCTATAAATTTCACTGGTATGTCCTCTAGGTATGTTCCAATCATTAGGGTCAATATTATCATTTGACTGATATTCAATTTGTTCTTCATTAACAACGTATGAGATCCTATTCAAAGAGAAACTAGACCCTCGAGAGGAGACTGAATTGGATCTGAAAAGTCTGATCATTGTGCTAGATGAAGGGGATCTGGAACTAGGCTTAAAATGATAGAAAATTGACTTCAAAATACTTAGACCTAAGAATAACACTCTTCCCTGCTCCGCTCATGCCTCACTCGAGACTTAATGTTTGGACCTTGAAAACTTATTGTTTGGTTGGAGAAGAAGGAAACTCAGAAACCCAATAAATAGAAGTAAATTCCTAAAGTTTTAATAATAGAAACAGAAATACAAATAACACAATAAATAGAGGATTTAAAGATTCAACTCAAGGACCACTCTAGGAGGCTAGGCCTACCAATTGAGCATTGAGGAGTGTTAATAAATAGATCAACTTAGGATCCACACTTAGGAGGCAGAGCCTCCACCTGGGGACCAAGAGGTTTAAAAAGCAGAAATTAATTACTTACAACTCTTAAAGCTCTGATACCAAAGACTCAAGCCCAATAAAAGTCAAGACCAGTGATTAATTTTTCCACCGAAGCTACAGTCACCCGGCAAAACAATATTCATGTTTAAAAACTATTATCCAAATTATTTTGCAAATTCACCTGTTCAGTTTAATGAACTGTGTTACTATTTATATAATGATCGAAAATATTGACATCGATCAGCTGATCAAGTTTGAATATATCTCGATATATATAAGGCCGACTAGTCAGCTCAGCTAGCTATCAGCTATCTGGAAATATTGAGGAACATATATTTCGCGAAAGTTTACAAAATAATGAAAGACTTGCACGATGTAATATTTGAATTACATAAAGAACACTAGAATAACCATGAGAAAACTGACGTAATTCTTTTGACGTTTCTTACACGAGAAAAAATGTAGTTTCTTCGCCCTAGAAAGTACTTAAGTGACGAAACCAATTTGTTATTTTATATTCATTGTTTAGGTTAAATCATGCGCAACGGTGAACAATTTGTCGTATAAGTCAACTTAACCAACGGATCTTTTTAACTTATACAACAAAATATTTTGTCGTATAAATAAAATCATAATTATATTCTTATTGTAGGAAATAATTTTAACTAAATTGCTTTCAATTATTTTCTATATTTTATACCCTTGTGGAGAACCATGAATTTCCCTTTTGATTATTACATATGATATTTTTTTTTTGAACTCGTATACTATTTAATGTTGCGGGATCCATAGACACCCAAATTATAGGCAATATTATTCTCTGATTATGGATCATCAAAATTTATGTACAAATTTTTATTTTATTTTATTGAACATGATATTTCCTAAACCGAATAGGTATCTAATAATTATTTTATATTTTCTTTTTCAGATACTGTGTTTGAAAGAATAAATCTATATAAATATAATTCAATTATGGACCTTCAATTATTCCTAAAATAAATTAGTTGCATTGTTATTCCATATATATTATGTTTTCAATTGATTGACTAAGCTAATTTGAAAATAAGGGATTTTCAAATCAAGAAGTATGACACACTTTAATTATGTAATTTAGTGACTCATGCTACCAATATATGAAAATTACATTATGATTTTTTTCCTTATTATGACTATGACTATGACAGTTGATTTTCTTAATTATTACTTATAATGAATGATCTCTAACTTAGGCGTCGATATGATAGAATTAGTCGTTTAAGTCTCAAAATTTTAGGCGTCATGCTTTCCGCCTAATTTTTGAGACAAATTTAAATTATTTTTTAAAAAATTTGGGCAAATCCCCAAAAAATTTCAAAAATTCTTTAATGTATGGACCTTCTTATCTACCCAAATTATTTCTGTTAAGTAGAGCATTTTCAGCCTCCGCCTTCAAAAGAAGACTTCTGCCCACCACTGCACCGTGCACTATTGTCCTTCACCAAACATTATATACAACATAACCCCTGCACTCCACACATCCACCTTCTCATTGTATATCCTCCCCATCAAGACCTCCAGCACCACATAGTACGGCGTCCCCACCACACCTTCCATGGAGCCTCCCTCATCGGACCACTCCGTCGACCCGAAGTTGGCCAGCTTCAGATTGTTTCTAGAATCAAATTGTCCGGCTTTAGATCCCTGTGGATCACCCCCATTCTGTGGTGGGTAATCTTGTCGTTGAGAGTCTCGGAGTTGCAGAGCTCGAGGACCTCTGTTTCGAAGACGTTGTGGATTTGGAGAATGTTGGGGTGGGGAGACACGAGGGTCATGATCTTGGGTTCTTTCTCGAGACAGGCGCGGTCGGTGTCGTCGGTGAGGAGGGTTTTGTCGTTGATCTTGACAACGGCGGACTCAACAGAGAAGGCGCAGAGGATGGTGCCGAATCGGGGCTAAGAGGAAGAAAAAAAACTGAAAAAAAAAGTATTAATTGCAAAAATGAAAATTTCATAAAACTAGAAGAAAATAAAAACAAAAAAATGAAAAGTTTTAGAAATTGAATGACTAAAATAATCTTTTTAAAAAAAATAAATGTCTAAACACTTAAGTGACGATGTGTTTCTCGCTTAAGTGAATCATTTTTTGTTGTTTTAGTACTTGAGAGAAGAAATACTTTTCGTCGTATATGTTATAACTAAAACGACATAAGCAGTGATTTCTTCGTATAGATACTTAAGCCACGGCTCCTAGGCGACAAAGCTTAAACGATGAAGTTTTCGTTAGTTAAATACTTATGCGACAACTATTGTTCTTAAATGACGAATTGTTTTTGTCGTTTAAGACTTTTTTCTAAGTAGTGACGCTATATCAGTTGATAACCAGGACATGAAAACTACTAATCAATGATTTATTAAGGCCTGGGAATCTTCGTCATTATTTCTTAGAATCAAATCTTAGAATATGAATACAACTACGTACTCAATCAATGATTTATATAAAATTTCCTAATTTCAACCTCGTCATTCACACTTGATTATGAAAGCCGCGGAAAATGGCAGGAGGTAGGAAGAAGGATGTGATTTAACCAACACCCCTTGAGAACATGCACGTACTTACGTACGTACTTCCGTAGAAAATTTTCATCTTCATCAGCTGAAAGTCTGAAACGCACCGTTGCTGATGCATTGTAGACGTCAGCCTTACGATGGCAAACCCTAGAAGCTGGGACAGTTAGGCGCGTCTGAAGCTGGGACCTCTTTGTGCTCGAGTGCAATCATTCCCAGAAAGACACCTAAAGCTATAGAGAGCTGAGGAACAATCATGTGTATGATTGCTATAATGCGGATTGCGGAGTACGTACTATATATATACGTACTCGATCGATATATGGAAACCATTTATCTAATGAAGAACAAATCATGATGCAATTCGATTATTACATGCATGTTTCTTTTAGATTCTATGCCTGTTGTGTTTCTTTAGGTTTTAGCTCTTACATCCATATACTACGTACTCAATATATGGAAACTTCCCTTTATCTAATAAAGAACAAAACATTATTCAATTCGATTATTACATGCATGTTTCTTTTAGATTCCATGCCTGTTGTGTTTCTTTAGGTTTCAGCTCTTACGGGTTGATGATACGTACGTTCATAGTTCCGATCCATTAGTTCGTGTTCAAAGAATTAAGCTTGCGTAGACTTGTAGTTGAGCTTTATCATAAATTATTGACGGTAACTATAGATGCGCAGATCTTAATTGGTTAGGTCTCATGTCTTGAATTTTTACAGTGTTATATGACTGAAACTTGTTTACTTATACTTAACATAATAATATTCGCATCAATGTCGTCGCCTCTGCTCTACTCCATAACTTGGGAATGCATCAATGCAAGCATCATAATATATACGAGAGACCTTTACATGCAGATAATCTTACGCCGAGAAGACATGATGCAAGTTTAATTAGTATGAAGCAGTCGAAGTCCGAACTATATATGTATCAAAAGTTTGATGTAAGGCTGGTAAAGCAAGTCGAATTTGAAGTATATATTTCTACTTTCGTCATAATTAACTGAGAATTTGTTCTATATATATATATATTTTTTTTTTCTTGACTAAGGAGGTCCGCACAAATGATTTTTGTGCGGATTTCTATTTTTACTCCACTTTTCAATCGAATTTTCTCATCTCCACCGTCTAGTATCTAGATAATATTATGTAGATCATCTCTGTAAACTTTCAGCCAATTTATGGATCGCTAAGGCCCTCAAAATTGAAAAATAAATTGACGGACTAAATTATGTCAAACATGAACCGTTCATGTTTGATAGAAAAACGCAATTTTGAGGACCTTAACGATCATCAAATTGACTGAAATTTTATATAAATGATATTCATAAAAGTATCTAGATACTAGATGGTGAAAATAAGGAAATTCAATCGAAAAGTGGTGTAAAAATGGAAATCCGCACCAAAATCATTGGTGCGGACCTCTTTAACTAATAAACCCTGTATAGCTGAATAAGCAAAATAAGGTGTAGAAAAAAAAAGTATATATATATATATATATATATATATATGAGCTAGGTATGTATATATGGTTGTGAATTTATAAAATAATTTGCGACGTAATTATACTGTTTTTTTTTTCTTCTGGAAAATAATATGTGATGCATGAAATATTTGATATATTTAACGTCAAGGTTCCCATCGATTTATGATTCTGGCCGGTACTGTATTGATCGAGGAGCGTGCTGAGTATGGGGTCTGTTGATAAACTAAAATGGTCCACAAATTTATAAGACCAGAAAAATATATGGGGTCTATGTTTTGGCATGCATTTAGATATGATTCGAGTCAGATTCAAAAAGAGGATGCCCACATGAGTGTCTGGTATAGAGCTCTTTCAACTTTCCAGTTAGGCAGTTCGAGCTTACAAAAGGCAACGCCAAACAAGATGGATTTGACATATATGAACAATAACCAGTACCATTACTTCATTCCCAGGCCAAACTAGTAACGTAGTTTAAAGTTTAAACGGAGTGTCGGGGATCAGCATGATTCAGCAACAAGCGCGCTCTAAAACCGTATGAGTGAGATGAAAAACGTTTGACTCTCCTGCCATACAAAATCGATCGAGGCTCTTGATCGGTTAGCTCATAACCCCCAGAATTTTTTTAGAAACCCTACGTACATCATGCGTCGACAAAAGTATACAAGGACAGTTGTTCCAGATATCAACGTTCCAGCTCTTAAGTTCTTCAACCGAAACCCTAATTCGGTAATTCCTACATGTGAACATTAGATAAAGAATCAGATCGATACTGTATAGTTTAACATATAATGTGTTATCTGTTAGTACTGTGGATTTTTTACCAGGCATGTATATATCTTTTTCCTTGTTCAGTAGATTTTACCTAATTAGATAACATCCACAGAGAGAGAGAGAGAGAGAGAGAGCTAGTCGTAGCGTAATAATTTATTTAAGTTAATTAGTAATTAAAGTACTACAATAAATTACTTGCTAGCGCGCAACAGTGTACTATGCTTCTAATTTAGAATGCAAATAGCATGATGAGCAATCAATCTTAATTGTTGAAACAGAGTGACTGCTCATTATGTTATCTCATTCTACAAAAGGAGCGTGCCATACAAACATATATATATGCTGCATCTACACTTTCAAACTAAAACCCGCTCCCATAAGCCGGAGCCCAATAATCAGCTCCAATGTTAATGTCACCCCCGACATTCTGAGTGCAAGAAACAGGAACCAAACACAACCCTTTACTTCTTAGATCCTTTGTCTTATGATCTTGATGAGAATCCTGCTTTATAACCACAGCATATAATAGATCGAAACTAATCAGTTTTTATTTCTAGCTAGAATGTCAAAAGTGAGGAAATTTGAACTGATAAAACTATAACGGCATTAGTGCGACAATTAATTTGTTTATATCGATCATTATTGTATGATGATGATTAAGAGAAAGCCTAGACCGGTGATGTTGATCCTCATTGTAAATAGTGCATGGCATATTATAAGCAATCTGGGGATAAATAGAAACAGAACCAGTGATCTTTGAGACCAAGGAATATATACCTGGTTAGGAGCCCCTTTTCTTTTCAGACTGCCATTGTCATTCAACAGCTATATGGGCAAAAAACAAATACATATCAGTACGAAATATTTCAATGTTTACCATCCGTTTGATTCTATCCTAGCTATTAGATTGATAGTCCCATTTGCAGCAGATTTTGTTTTTCTATTAATCCATTTTAATTTATAATTTAAAGTTTTGTATAAAGCTGAGAACCTTGTTCCTATAGTGCTTTGATCTTTATCATATGTGATTAAAATGGTTCATTAGATATATGCTATCTTTTTATATTCAAAGCCTCCCTAGCTAGATGGTGCTTTGCTTTTGTGGGTGGTGATGGATCCAATAAAGCTTACATGACCAGGGTCTTCAGGAAATACACAATTCCTTTATCCTTGAACCTAAGGTGATTAAGTTGATCTCTCTCATCAATTATATCCTCTAATTACTTATAACAACACACTAATTAATTAAGCTTGTCCACAATTTTGTGTGTGTGTGTACGAGAGAGAGAGAGGGAGAGAGAGAGAGAGAGAGAGAGAGAGAGAGAGAGAGAGTATCTATATATATGCTTTGGAAATGGGGATCGGATTGATATTGCATAAGTATGGGTACTTACAGAGTGGGGGTTATTCCTCATGTTTTTGGAGGCATTGCCCAAGTAAGGGGAGCTGAGGGCCTGAAATGTTCAAAAGGAAGGAGGAAAGGAATATAAAGTTTATGACTTTCATAACAAAAGAATGTTTTTCTTTTCTTAAGAGAAAGCATGAATTATTGAACCAACTTTAAGTGCGTGCTTCTGAGTAGTGATCCTGAGCTGCTAGCTGTAGCAGAGTACAGTTCTATATACAATTTTATAGAAACATCACCTCAATTTGACTCTGAAGGAATCTGATGTACCCAATGGCTTCTAACAAGACAGATGCAGTGTCAGTCTGCAAAAGAGAAAACCACATGCACAAACCTCAACACCTAAATAAATCATAAACATTTGGCATCTCTAGCTTCTCCACCTCTTTGATGTGAAAAGAGAATCCAAGCTAGTGAAATAAAGAAGATAATTGAAATCAGTAGTATGCTTGCTGGTGTTCATAACTGCATAACCAAAATGAATTAGATGAAGGGAGGATGGTCTGGACCTTTCCGAATGGGGAAACTATTTGGTGAAGGGCAGTTATTCTATCTCCTAGCTTCTCCTTTCTCACCTGATAATGCACAGTACATATGAGGAAAACTAAATTAGGAGCAGTATATATGTTTTTAATTCGGATGCTGACGATAGATCATATCAGTTTAGAATCTAATTAGACAACTTGAGCAAGAGCACCAGCAATTGCAGTTAATAAACTGATCGACATAATTAACCTTAATTATATAATGACCTACACAGAGAGCGAGAGAGAGAGAGAGAGAGAGAGAGATATTTCTGTTAACCTTTAGTGGGGGTTGGCTTCCAGATGGTTGAACCCTAGCTTTCTTGCACACTCCGCCGGCGGGAGGACTACTATTGCACTGTAAGTACAAAAACAACATATGCATATATATATATATATGTATGTATGAAAAATATAAGAAAACCCAGATAGATTCACCTAGTGCTTACATAATTAAAAATTAAATGGCGTGAAAAAATAAAAATAATGTCATCACTAACCTCAGATGAGTGATCTGCATGCTGGTTCTTCTGGTTATAGGAAAAGTCCAACATATTATTACTACTCAAACTAGTGACACAAGACCTAGGGGATGAAACTGGCATGTTGATTTGCACTGCTGACCAAGATGGCCTATTATTATAAGGTGCCCGGAATTCTTCATGTCCTCCATCACCACCACACAGGTTGCTCTGGGAATTATTATCTTCTTGCTTTATAATATTACTATCAACAGCAGGATTAACCCTTGGATACGACTGTGCAATCAATATTTGCTGATGATCCTCCCAATTCTCCATCCTTTTTGGTGGAAAATGATTCAAACTCCCATAGTTATCTTGATCTTCTCCGGACAATCCACCCCTGAAAACAAATACATTCACCTAATTATCCTAGAAACGAGATTTCATATATTGCAACCTCATGTCGATCACAGACTATATATATGTCAATACTGAGCAATTCACAAGATATAATAAACCCAAAGTGCGAGTGTGAATGTGCGATCAGCCGATCAGTATATATGCTACTTACTGACACACCCAGCAGATAAATGGGGTAGGAAGTACCACCACTCAGATAACTGAAATAACTCATCAAATAACAGAGAGAGAGAGAGAGTTACAAAAGTAATTGGCTCCAAGATTGTGGAGGCTCGAGATTAGGCTGATCAGGGACGAAGGAATTGAGCTGAGGGAGTGAATTAGAAGATCCAAGCACATATTGAGAAGGGAAGATAGATGACGGCGGATGCATGCTCCACCAGTTAGGGTTTCCAGCCATCATTTGTTGCGCTTATGACAACTTATGAAAAACACAACCAGCTTCTATTTCTGATCACTAACATCATGCGCGCTTTGAACGAAAGGATCACAAAGGAAACCAAAAAAGAACTCTCCTTTCCTGGCCTCTTCTTTGGTTCCTTTGCTTTGCGCTTTCCTTTCTCTTTTGCTTTCTTTCTCACTTTTTTATACTACCCTGTATATGCACCCACACAAAACTTTGCTAGCTAGAAGCTTTTGTGGATACGTACTATTTTGCTTTTGTCCAATGAGGTTGAATTAATTGGAAGGTTATGAGTCTATGCCTCTAAAGAAAACTTAATAGAGATCGAGGTGGGTTGAGCTTAATGTTTCAAATGGAACAAGATTTTAGTAATACATTTTTTTTTATTCCAGCTTTAGCTTTCTGAAGAAAGTGCTAGCAAAAAGCTAGCATGTGTGGGAGCGTTTCTGACCCTTATAAACGAATCAATTGTTCCTAGCTGGGGTTTACTTCCCCTAATCAGGGTTGCATATTAGGACTTAATTAAGGTAGAGAAGTCCGAACACAACTCATTGCATCGCTCACTCACTGTAGGATCAAAATAATAATGCAATAGTTAAGAAAAATCAGGAAAAATTTGTTACGATTTAAAGTGGCGTAGAAAAAAACTGTCAATCAATTAATAATGAAACTAAAAGTGTATCGAACACTTACGGTAGAAAATAGAGGCAGATTTAGCATCCCAAGTGACACCATTCTTTACTGAATGTTACCCTTGAAGAGGATCGACGAGAATCACAAATAGCGTACTTCATACTAAGCAAGAAACAGAGGTAGATTAATTGGCAATCCAAGTGACACTAGATACAGCTGAATGTACATCAGCCCTGAAGAGAACGAGAAATGGAGCAGTAATTAAGCACCGATGGTGGTGGAGAAACCGAATCCGTCGCTGACTCCTCTTCTTGTGAACATATTGCACTCTAGTGGATGATCATTGTGCAAATCCGATGGTAACCATGCATGAAGATACAATGATGCTCCCCAAAATCACCTCCAGAGGAACAACCCTAATTATGTGTTGACATCGGACCAGTTCATTGATTTAATTAAGTTGTAATTGTGGCATCCAAATATTTACTCCATCTCATTGGTTAAGAAAAATGCTACCTTTCCGAGTATTTATTACTAGAGCGAGGTTCTTTTTTTTTTATCTTTTTTTTTCTTTAGAGAAAAATAATGTATTCCAGTTGCAAGAGCATACAACCAACTATTGTTAGGTTATGTATGTAAAATCTCTAATGCAATACTGCAAAGCAGACTCATTGTTCAAACTGTACAACAAACATTGAAAGATAAATCCAAAAACTACGTTCGATCTACACTATTAAAACCAAAAGAAAGAAATATATATATATATATATATATACAGAAAAATAACCACACAACTCTTTTTTATAGGTGAATTAATGAGGTCAGAAAAATAACCACACAACTCTAATCTCATTAATCTCTTGGTGTATCCCTCCACGCATCAAAACTATAAACAATTTTCTAAGTAGAGCTTTGCATGAGAAACAAACGTCGCTTCCCTCCATTCGAGGTCTTCATTCTTGGACCCGTCACCACTGCAAAGAGATGTCAAACAAACCCCAGCCTTAATAGATTTAAGATGCCACCTCGATAGGATATCAACCTGATTCGACTTCGATTAATTGCATTGTGCGCTCACTCACCGTGTGCGCTCACTCACCGTGTCATGACCTCCACGTACGAAGCTGAACTCGAATAAGAAATCTACATGTCCTTCTCACACAAATAAATTACAACCAAAACTGGTTTCTTCTTACACTTGGATATGAATCCCAAAAACGATGTTTGTAAGTTTGAGTGGTCCGTCGTGTCATTAGGTGTGCCATTTTTACGATGCATATCATCTTTATAGACTATTTAATCATCGGTTAGTTCTTGTTACCAATATAATGACATGGGAAGAGTTGTCTTTGAATGTCATACTTGCAGTTTTGGTATATAGTGCTTAGTAAAACGATTTTCTTCTTGAGATTGGTCGTGAGAAAGTATCAATTGCGCTTAAAATTATTTAGGTTACAGTTGAATCCTTTATGTTCTTCTTTATTGTAATCTCAAATTTCGATAGGAAGGGGTGTGTAATATTTCATGTTTGCTAAGATAACCTTCCATAATTTAGAGCATCTTCAACAATTATTTTTAAAATTCTCTATTATAGAGGATGCAAACACCAAATCTCTAAAAAAAAAAACCTCAACTCCAACAGCTCATCTATTCTATTTTATAAATTAAATGAAAATGTATATAATTAGATGAAAATCAAATTGAGTAATAGCATAATTTATATCAAGATAGACCATAGATCATTTTGTTGAAGGAAAAAATATCATTAGTGTGTTTTCGTTAAAATAAATAACGGAATTAGTTAATGACGTTTATAATCAACAAACGTAACAGATCAATCACCATTATGTAGTCTTATTACCATTGTAATTACCATTTACTTATATTGTAATTCTGACCCCATATATAAAAGGGAGTATCAATGAAATGAGGAGACTAATTTCATATTTCGTACAACACGTTATCAGCATGTAGTTCTAGCCATGTGCTTTAAAAAAATCCAAAACCCTAGCTTATGTTAAAGAACTTTTTTTGCAGAAAAGACAAGAAAATAGCAGAAATTGTTTATGCCTAGAGCACTCAAAAAATTGATCTGGGCACCCCTCCTCTCCTCCGACAACCGAGGTCGACGACGATGATGACCCCCCCCCAGTCATCCATGCATCGATGATGCCTCTACCCAGGCAAGATCGAATAGGCGATGTGGTTGCAAGCCCAGTGTGCAACCACGTTAGGGTCGTTGAAGCCCCAGATCTCGGCGTCTCTTGAGTGCGACACGCCTCCCAAAGCACAAAACCCTCGACGACGATGACATTGTCGAACACCTATGTGCCTGCCCAACCCGCTCGACCCCAAATCGACGTGTAGTCGACGCATAACATATAACGACGGTTGGGCCTCAACTTGTTGATGCGATGCCGATCTGATTGCATCAATCCAGAATGTCACACTGAGATAACGAGATCGGAGATCGAGATCAGCTCATGATTCGTCGACTGCCGCGCCCCCGGTCGATCTGCAAATTACAAGCTCCACCCGCCGAGAGCTCCCGATCCAAACCGGATGTGCTCGACCCCCCCCCCCCCCCCACATAAAATAGACTTTACCCATGGTAAAATGGAATATACCTCTTTTTATAAAAGAATTTGAAGGGTAATTCTAGAAATTACTAGATAATTAGTTTACTATTTAGAATTTATTGTTTCACAGTAATATAATTTACATTTTATGGACAATTAAATTCAATTTATCCTGATTAAAGTGATTAATCATATAAATTTCGTTGTTTTTGTATGTAATTCATCAAATGTGACGAGTGACATGGAATCGTGAGATCAAGAATTGTTTAATATGCAGTTTATTTGGCAAACTTGCAAGTAAGATCTAAACTAGTATTGCCGCTGTTATTAAATTTAATTCATTTACATGAAAGTATGCATGTTACGTGAACAAAGTAGTCTCTGAATATTGTGACATATTATATGCCATGCAAATTTAAATTTATTTTTTAATTTGATTGGGTAGCATGTATTTGAATCATAATCACATGATTTACACTTTAAGCATTATATTTATACATGACATTTGGCATGCATTGTGAGTATTGGTCTAAATATCGCTTATCAATATCGTATCGGTCGAGTGTAAAATGATATATCGGGGATATATCGATATATATCGGTTTTATCGGATTTACTTATTTTCAATAAAATTTATAAAATTATACTTCAATATGTACCAAATAAACTAAAAAAACGGTACTAAGTAAACTAAAGAAAATAAATACTTGATTTTGTGACAATTAAAGTACACGAACGTCAACTAATAATAAAAATAGGTATTTAAGAATGATTATTGATGCTTAAAATTCATCATATATATTTAAAATATATATAAATTTAAAATATATATGAAAAAATGAAAAAATTATATAACTTTTTTTTAAAAAGAGAGGAAATAAATATTAAAAAATTAAACAAAAATTGAAAAATAAAAATAAAATCAAAGTTTGACCGATATTTAACTGATATATCGGAGTTTGACCAATATTTGACCATTGACCGATATATCCAACCGATATGGCGATATCATATCGTTTTCTAAATATCACCGATATATCGGCCGATATATCCGATATTTAGAATAGAGATTGTGAGTACGATAATTGCCTTAGTTTTGTAAATTACTTAACCATGTAAGATGCTATGCTCTACTTGTTGCACATGCTAGTCTATATAATTTTTATAATTATTTTATTTAGCATGTTATATGAAATAAGCATAGCCATGATAATGAAATTTTATGAGCATTATATGAAAATGGACAAACATATTATTGTGATAAAGTATTTTCACGAAGCAACGAAAAATATGATCATTGTAATTGCTAGGGTCTTGCAATCTTATTTATATTTTTGTTGGAAATTAATTAAATTGTATATCTTTATTGTGATGATTTAACTTCACAAAGCTCTAAAGTGACCATAATGTACCTTGGTGTGTTTAGTTTTTCGTGTATGTCCATTTAGAGTTTTAGGCTGCTAAACTAATAAGTCACGTACTCTATCTACAATTGGACACAATATATATTACACTCCAAAGAATTTGAGTACCAATCTCCCATGCGAGCCAGTCAAGCCTTAACCATGATGAATCATGTAAACATGTTTCATGCATGTAGCTTGGAAGCATACTTCAAACATATTGAATGACAATGTAAGGTCTTTGAGGATAAAGAAATTTTCTCAAAAATAAATTTTGCATAATAAGACAGTAATAACCCAAAGCAAAAAAAGGCAATTACTATAAACATGTAGTTTAATGCAAACTTATCGATGACAATTTCTACCAATGTACCGAGTGACAAAAAGGTATATGGGATATGACATGAGCAATGAAGAGTCTTATTACAAAAAACGTATAGAATAATGAGAGTACGACGATTTGAAAAAGTATATTCAATATCAAATTACAAAGAGAAAGCTCCTTAATTTTAAGAGCGACACAAATCTAAGTTAATTCAAAATGTTTCAGACTTTGATTATAGTCTGCCACTAATTTTTCAAACTATAATTGTAATGGCTATTATATATGCCTAAAATTTCATTAAACTTTGGTATTGATGTATCTTTGGATTGGACAAGACCTTGATGCAACCGTTGACATACAACCAAGGTCATGAATTTTTCTCAATGAAATGATGAGAATATTCGAATATTAATCAAGGTATATGTGGTTCGATTTTAAAATTTTGACTTTGCGAAGTACTGCATAAAGTAAAAGAACTTTACAAAAGATTAGTATGACATGGATAACTAAATGTAAAGAAATGCATCATGCGATTCTCACGGCAATAGTACTGAAGACTATATCCGTAGATATAAATAATAATATTAATAGCGATCGCTAATGTATACTCTTTCGGGATTCACAATGTACATGCATTATATAATGAAGATATTGTTTTACGATTCTATCCAATTACTCTACAGAATTGGGTTTATTTACGATGTTTAATTATGTTTTATACCTCATTGACACTTTATGTAACAAGAGCCCACAAGAGACGATCAGACCCTCATATGTTTTAAATATTTATGTCAACGACCTTTTCATGTGAAATGAATAAATGAGATTACAGTTGACTTCATTTGCATTATCTGTAATGACTGCGGAAGTAACCGAGTATCAGAGAAGTTTATATGTCCAGTTAGCAAGTATATATGCAACTACTAAATTGAATCTTACAACGTCAAAAGAAAGTGAAGTTCGGGATTCTGACATATTTTGGCTTTGTCACACTCATTGGGACCCTAAGTTGTGATATGTGTATCTGTATACTTAAGAAATGTCATACGGATACTCATGTTTTGGATAAATAGAAGAAAGAACAAAAGAAACAAAGAACTGTAAAAATCCTTAAAATATAATTTTATGGAGGAATTGAAGATGTGATTTCAACCCCATATTTCATAGCCCCTTGAGGCTGAACTGTCAAATGTTTGATGCACAAGTATATGCACTAACTATATATTAAGCTTCTTATGTCCATTGTGATTATGTATGTAAATCTAATCATTCAAAGCCTATCACGTAAAGAAATTTGGATTGAGACCATCTTATGCAAAGGACACATGCATTCTCATTATGTTCATACAGTCGATTGAATCCAACGAAAAAAATTATATGGATTGATTCAACCAATTTGCGAACACCTCAAATATTTTATGGTGTTGGTTGAGGTGCCGACAGGCTTGTCACGTGTCATCACACCATTCACTACTAACACAAATGTTGTTTATGTTAGTTACAATTCCACTTGGTCTCATGGAAAACGACTGCAATAATAGTCTTAATAGTGGTAATGTGCACCAATATTTCCGTTTAGAGTGATGTAATATTTACAAACATCTCTTATTCATGTATGCTCGGCCATCACTATCATTATTGTAAACGAAATTACAATCTATGACATCGAAAGATTGAAATACTTGAGCTCGCTGGGATTGACACGTATCTACAATCCTTGAGCCCAACCGGAGTAACCAATGTGTCAAATTGCGATGCCACATCGCATAATGGTAAAACCAATTATTTTGAATACATATTCTCATTGGATATGAGCATCCAACTATAGTCAGCTATGTCGAAACCTTGATAGGCAATCTCTTTTTTCGCCAGCAATGCGGAATGTCACTTTAGTGAGACAGTCTTCCCGTTGTTAAGGGAAGATAAGAACAAAGAATGTTCAAGTGAAACGATATGAATTATCGTGGTTTGTCCCTACTATGTCTTATCTTGATCCTTACTATTGCACAAAGTGACAAGATCACAAATCAGCTGCAAATATGCTTGCAAGGATAAATGTCCTAAGAATAGGGCATAACGCCGCCCAAGAGAAATTGGGCACATGGTGACACAATAAAGCGACATAAATGGTGTCACATGCCGTGGCTCTCCAAGAAAGAAGGGGGATACCACCTTAGGTTCGATATATACTCAATTGAAGAAATAAAGCGAGTTTGGCACAATCAGATTTATTGATCCATAATCTCAAATCCGCCTCATGAGAATTTCCTGGATTTTGGTTATCATTAGGGGACGCCTCAGATGTTAGAACAAATCCTTGGAAATATAGGGATTTCTACAAATACAAACCACATGAGGATATAAGATATTGAGTTTTGATATCGAACCATGCTTCGTTGAGAAATAACAATGTAGTAATTTTGGCCTAATGGAAAGAAGCGATCGAGCATGAATCAATATTCACTAACAAAGAAATAAGTATTTGGGTAGGTGAAGTCGACACCGCAAGTGTAAACCCTATCATATATCTTTGTTAGAATGCGTAATGAGAAATAATAACTTAGACTTATCTTATGGCGCAAAGTCTCTCACAAGCGCACTGGAATTGACTACGAGGAGATATTCCTTTGTTATGGACCACAAAGAGATATTCTCGTAATGGATGTCATTTCACTCCACTACCTTATCAGTTTGGTAGTTTCCGAAAAAACTGATAAATGCAGCTTATGAATGGTGAAATAAGATATCTCTATGAGGATCGATATTAAGAGATATATACATGAAGTCCTAGAACCGACTTCATCCACTCAAGAAGTGGCTCTAAACCATGAAGCACTACAAAAGGAATTGAAACTTTATTTGGAATAGGGATCAGATGAATTATGTCATTGCGAGTTTAATGGATTTACATAGTCTCTTAATGAACTAAAGAGATGTCAACATGTATTGTAAATACGAAGTCGAGAATGAAAAAGATATTTGGGAAGACACTGTCTCGATATGGATCTCGAGGACTATAATATTGATCATTAACCATCAATCGGCATTAAGCACTCTAAAGGTTAAAAATGAGACTTCTATAACTCCCATGGTCAGTCAAGTTCTTAAAGATAGATCCGTTTTCATCTAAATGGAAGATGACGAATAAGTGTTGGAAAATGAGATTTTCTATATAAGTGCAAAGACGCATTATTGCATTGAACACAAGATATGCAAGACTTGACCTCTCATTCGTTGTATAGCTATGCGTCCACGCAACAACAACACCTAAAGGTTTAGACTTATTTAGTCTTTATACAGAAAAGAGAAAACGACATGGTGAGAATGAACACTATCCACGTCGCCGCCAAATATGTTTAAAGTAAATATGCAAAAGTTATCAAAGCTCCCATGATTAATGTAAAGATCAGAGGGAGGTGCAGACATCAAGTGGAGTCTATCACATATATTTTAATCTCAAATGTAATAGGTCCGTTGTGCTCTTTTTTCGTTCGACCAAAGTTTTATTTTCTCTCACTGGGTTTTGTTACTTGACAAAGGGTTTTTAATGAGGCAACACCTTATGCACCATTATATATTCAAGTCGGCACAAGGGGAAGTGTTGAAGAAAAAAACATCATTAGTGTACATTCGTTAAAGTAAATAACGGAATGAGTTAATGACGTTTATGATCCACTGACGTAACAGATCAATCACCATTATGTAGTCTTATTACTATTGTAATTACCATTTACTTTTATTGTAATTTTGACCCCCTATTTAAAGGGAAGTATCAATAAAATGAGGAGACCAATTCCATATTTCCTACAATACATTCCTTTTTTTGTTATTTTTTAGGAAGGATAGTGAATTGGTTTTGTAAGAAATAAAGTTTAAAGATTGTTTTAAAAACTATAGAGATTTTGAAAATTCTACAAATCTAGAGATTTTGTTTCTCTATTTTCCCATTCTCTATTATAGATGACGGTTTAGATGAGCTATTTGAGCTAAAAATTCTTGTTTTTCCTCTATAATAGAGATTATTTGGGTTTTAGAAGATATAGCTTTTGGAGATGCTCTTAGAGTTACTTTTTTCATGTAAAGCTTGTAAAACTTTAATTATATATATATATATATATATATTTCTTTTTTAAATTTTCTCAAAAAAAATCCTCATCATTTTATTTTAGGGCTTCTTATAAATAAGTCGCATTTGATACATGAAATTAGAAAAAATCAAGCAAGATTACAAAATTAGAATAAAATCATCTAATTAAATCTCTTAAACAGTTTCCCACGAATTTAGTAAAAATTTACAGTACTGTCACTGCTCCAAAAAAAGAGAAATGAGGCTTTTTTCTTACTCCTTCGCTGGCTTCCTCTACCGAGGATCTCCAGTAACGAAGACGACGACATCACAACAGTACCAATCTGAACCAGATCAGACCGGAGCGGGTGGCCAAGCGAGAAACTTAACTTGACGTCGTTGTAGGAAAAGAAGATGGAGGCGGGAAAGTCCGGGAAGATCGAAGGTCTTCGTCATATTCCTGGATATTCCGTTGAAGATTTAGAAGAGCCGCACCGGCGACGCATCAGAAACTTCCTCTCGAATAGGAAAAGCTTCGTCGATCCAAATCGGAGTCGTGGATGAAGGAGGAGTTGTTGATGGCGGAGCTACCTCAGTGGAGTCGCACAACTTTCTTTCTCGCGCAGAGATGCGACACTCTTGCTTTGGAAGACTATGACGACGGTGATGAAGATGCTCCAGGACGATGTGAATCACAAGATGAGGAGCTGGAATTGGGATTCACGGTGTAGGAGGATATCACATACGTCGAAGTCATATTGTTTACATGTGATGGCGGCGATTGTAGAAACAATATTTGGTTGAAGACCCAGAAAAGAGAGAAGTGAAGGCCTCGAAGAGAGAGACAGAGAGAGGTGGGAGTTACGAGGGGGAGATGAGTAGTGGTTGGAAAGAGTGGCTTGGTGGGTAGGTGGATGATGATGATGATGATGAATCCATGTGTATTTGGTGGCTCATTGTAATATGTGTTTAAATTCATGAACAATGTTTGTGTGACAAGTAGTAAGATTGGTAGTGTGACTATCAATTTACCCGTTACTTTATCTGTCACATTACCTATCACACTACCCGCCACCCTAACTGTGTGCTGTGACAGGTAGTGTGACGAACAATGTAACATGTAGGGTGATTGGTGTTGTTCTGTACGACAACATGAGTGTCGATATGTGAATCGTATTAGTTGATTTGAGAAGTTCAAGACCACATAACAATAAACAAATGTTCGTTATTTCTAGTCATTCTTGTTATTATTATTATTATTATTATTATTATTATTATTATTATTATTCTTCTTCTTCTTCTTCTCATAATATAGTCACATAAAACAGTGTTATAGGTAATGTGACAGTGAGTGTAATAGGTAGTGTGACAGGAGTTGTGACAGGAGGTGTGACAGCGGGTGTGATAGGTAGTGGGTGTGACAGGTGTTGTGACACGTAGTGTGACAGCGGGTGTGACAGTTTGTAGAACATGCCGAAATGAAATGTATAAATATGTGAAATGATGTTAAAATTCAAAGGAGATTGGTATGAATATGCTCAAAATGAAAAGAATAACTAGTATTATGGAACCTTAAACTTCAGTTTCGCCGGAATTACTTGGAGCACTGCCATCGACGATGGCAACCCCTTGCGAGGGTTGCTACACCATGTACGGTAGTCGGTTCGGAGTGGGTCGGGTGTCAAATGAAAAAGAGAAGAGATATATTTCCAACTATACCAACCACTCTCAAATCCATCGTTGAACGGTAAAACTATGGTCAGGATTAGAGGAAAAATGAAAAATAAGAAGAATATGAAGAAGAAAAGCAAAATTGTCCGGAAAATATTTTTTAAATGATTATTTTTTAATTTTGTTCCCAACTTATTTGATTATTTTCTAATTTTTAATCAATTAAAATATTATTTTTTAATTTATAACGAAAAATGATACTATTTTATAATTTACCTTTTATTTTACGTCCTTCGCGGTAGTATCATAATTTCTCCTCTTGGTAATCCGTAATTCACACGTCCTCATTCGCTCACGCACCCTCATTCGCTCACGCACCCTCATTCCATCCTAAGTGAAAAGGTTCTCAAAGCCCCACGACTCTAATATTTCCCATGATTTTGGAGTAAAAAAACCACTAAAGTAAAAAATGCAGCAGAAGTAGCACCGTAGCAGTTTATGTCATATCCATTCAAACCTGTCGACAGGAAACACAGGTTTTACCGCGGTTAGAGAGAGCAAGCAACAGCACTTTGCACCCCAGAAGCTCTTGAGAACACAACCCACTCCAACAACCTCCAACCCCTCAATCCCTCTCTTTTCTTCGAAATTCCATTCTCGAATTCATTCTAATTTGATCACCAATCGCGAAGAAGGGAGCTTAAACCCTTCAAAATTCAACTATTCAATGAGCAGCAGAAGCAGTAGTTCTAGACCGCCAGCAGAAGACGCTTGGGTTCACGCTTACAAGACCTTGATTCCCGAATGGCAACACCTCTCACTCTCTCAGTCCCACTCTCACCAGGTTTGTCTTTCCCATCTAACCCTATTCTTGCTTCATTGCTATCAAGTTTTCTCACTTTATCCATTTCGGCTATCAGGGTAGCTTGTTTTTTGCATCAATCTTTATGATTCTATTGATATATTGTGGTATAAGTAATCGAATTGCCAAGTATGCTAGTGGGTTTTCTGTTTTAGTGATTGAATAGTAGTTTGATTGCAAATAGCAGATATGTTGAGTTAAAGTTAATCTTTTTAACATGGTTATCTTATTGTTGAGGATTTCGTTTTGCAGTCAATAATCCCAATATCAATATCAAGGGTAAACCAATTCGATGCGGCAAGACTGGACATTGAAATGTCTGCCATGTTGAAAGAACAGTTAGTTAAGGTCTTCTCCTTGATGAAGGTATCTCTTGTGGTTTTATGATATATGTGAAAAGTCTTAGAATTTAGGTTCCAAGGTGTTTGGAGGATCCTAAAGCTGTTATTTTTATTGGGTTTAGCCAGGAATGTTATTTCAATATGAAGCCGAACTTGATGCTTTCCTCGAGTTTCTTATCTGGCGGTTCTCAATTTGGGTAGACAAGCCTACTCCGGGAATTTCCCTCATGAACCTGAGGTATAGAGACGAACGTGCTCTGGAAGCGAGAGGAAAAAGTGAGCATCCCTTACATTTCTTGCTTAGGATATAAGATGGTTGAGGATACCGGACATTTTAATGTAATTAGTTCGACAAAGTAGACAATTTAGACCTGACCTTTCTAAACTACTGTAGTTTTACATGATTGATATGCCTGCTGTCATTAAGTGTGCCACAAGTGAAGCTTTTCTCTTTTTATTATAAATCCTTCTAATTTTATCTGTATAAATTTTATCCTAGAATGGCCATAAATCACTATGGAATGACGGAATACATTTTGATTTAGAGATAAGAGAAGTTAGCTTTCTTCCATTTGATAATCTATTTTCAAGTATCATCATTTTTCTCTTAAAGATTGCATAATCTACACCTATGCAACTAATATATGCAAATTCTAGATATCTGAGGTAGAAGGAGTTTTTATATAAACTAGATATTTCGGTGAACAGGCATGTCCTTAAGTTTTTTGCTGTCAACAGTGGTATATGAGTTTATTTTGTTTCTAAGACAGCAGTCTACTGTTGAATTTTTCATTTAGTTCGTTTTTATTGGTTATTTTTTAAATATTTTTTTTACAGTCAGGACGGGATTGGAAGGACCTGGACTTACAGTTGCACAAAAGCTTTGGTATTGTGTTGCCACTGTCGGTGGTCAATACATCTGGGCTCGATTACAATCATTCTCTGCTTTCCGTAGGTGGGGCGATTCAGAACAGGTGCTGTTTTGTGTTCCTGTCCTTTCACTGCCCCTCAATAAAACATGTGGAGGAATTCTCTAACTAGACAGACAATGCTCTCTGTGTTTTTGTTTACAGAGGTCACTAGCACGAGGAGCATGGATTATGATACAGCGGATAGAAGGACTTTATAAAGCTGCTTCATTTTGCAACCTGCTTTTATTTCTCTATACAGGAAGGTAAGTAATTTAGTCTTGACTTAGAGTTCCCTAAACATGTAACATCCATATTAACATCAACCGCTTGTTTAAGAGACACAAGTGCACAGCATCTGGGGTTGTAAGTTATTATTTAGTTCCTGAATATATAAAGTTCACTGCATTTGCAACATTGTATATTCTGTTGGATGAAAATCAAAAGCTCATCATGAATCTATTGATTTAGATCTCCATTTGTTTACATTCAATTGTATATAGGTCAATCCTGTTGCTATAGCTGCATTTGTACTGGATATTTGAAATAATGTGAGACCCTTGTTATGCAAAGGCTTTTATGGTGATCCAAGAACAATATTTGTCATGATGAGCTTTGTAGAACTAAAACTTTTACTCGCATATTGTGATGCAGGTATAGGACTATTATCGAAAGAGCTCTAAGAGCTAGGCTGGTTTATGGGAGCCCTATTATGAACCGAGCAGTTAGCTTTGAGTACATGAATCGACAGTTAGTATGGAATGAATTCTCGGTATGTTCTCTTGTACTTGACCTAAAGTGCCAAAACTAGTAGTCAGGATGTCAATAAAATTTACAGCAGATTTAAATCTCGGAGTTTTAGTTCATTTCCATTTCTAAAGACATGCATGGAAAGAAATTGTATGGTAAATTTATTCTTTGATGGGCAATAGCCAAAATATGTTTGACAATTTTCATGATGAGGGCTTTTTCTGCACAGACAAACTGTAAATATGATATTAAAATTGTTCCTTAACATTTCTATTATTTGAAGTTCTGGTTTCGCCAATTAGAAATCAAGAAACAACAAATAGCATTGACCAGAAGATGCTCTTGGTTTTCAAACATCATCTGTTCCTCAGAATTTGTGGTGTTCTTGGTGATTATACTTATAAATTCTTATTTGCAGTATAATTTGATATTCAAAGAGTTGGAAACATTCATTCTTGCATGATATAATTTGTTTAAAGAAAGCAGTTCTATGGATAGAACCCTGTCTATGTGGTTTGTAATGGCTGTACATATAAATTTTATTGATTGTGTTGCAACCACACAAGTTTACATCAGGTTCAGGCCCTTTCCTACTCCTGTTTTTATGTTTGTGGCATATATCTGGATGGTTTCGAATAATGAAACTAAACATCAAGGTAAATGCTCATGCCCATTCTGACAAAGAAAAAAGCATCATAAGGATTTTTATTTTATTTTTGGGAAAAAATGGTTTTAGATTTCGATATATGGATCATATTGCATAATCCAAAATTATGGCCTTGCTATGGGATGACATTTGAAAACAGAAAACAGCAATATAATTGCTATATTTAGGGTTCGGTCCTAAATAATTGTATCATCATCCCTTAACTCATGATTTGCTTTTCTCAGAGGCTGTTCTTGTACTTAACTATGGTTGTTACGGGGAATATGTAGATGAATTTAAATTGGTTTTGGCTGATTGCAGGAGATGTTATTGTTGCTTCTTCCTCTTCTTAACTCAACATCCGTGAAAAACTTTCTTCGCCTGTTTTCAAAGGATAAATCTTCAAGTTCAACAGAGGATGACTCTGCTTGTCCCATTTGCCAGGCTACTCCAACGGTTCCATTTTGCGCTCTTCCCTGTCAGCACAGGTACGTAAATTACTTCATTTCGACCTACTACTGGTGCTCTTATCCACACCTAGGAACACTAATTTCATCACTCCCATGACTTGTTCTTGGAAGAAAAGTACAACGAATAAGACATCTCATAGAGCCTATAAAATTGTTGAACCAAAACTTTGCTCTACCTTGGATACATTTGGCTCACAAAACAGCCAAACATGTTGCTCACCAACTTATGATTTATATACTACAAGTCTACACCTTGCCATATAATTGCTCTTCATGCTTGCAGATACTGCTACTACTGCCTAAGAACAAGGTGTGCGGCAGTCCCTTCCTTCAGATGTTCCAGATGCAATGAACCAGTCGTCGCCATGCAACGGCAGGCCAACAATCCAAATCAAAAGCAATGATAATCGCAGAGGGAGAAGCAAGCATTTTATAGAAGTAGCAAAAAAGAGTACAAAATAAAGTGACATTTACTTTCTTTCCCTATAATCTCTACAAGCACCACCTAGGGGGAAAGTAACATTGAAAAAAAATTCATCAATCATATATGCTTTGTAGAATAATTCATTCATCTATTGAGTAGAAAGAGCTTCATTCTTGTATGAGATGATTTCTTTTCACCGGCCACGAACACATTGATCGGAGTTTTCCTAATAGATACAGGAAAATATGCGTAAACCAATTCTCTTATATAAAATGGAAACTAATACATCAGAAAAGGATCAAGATTGAACTAATAGTTGTGGACCAAATTTGAGATCAACCTCATCAGCAAGCTCAGCTTCACCAAGCTTCCTCAATCCCTTGCTCAACACCCTAACCATGTACTCATCTGCTTCAAAACCACTACTCCCCCACCCATTCCTCTTCAACATCTCGTAAATCCTCACCGTCGATTCCCTCCGGTCGGCGCCAACGACGGCCTTGATCAACCTAATCAGCCCCTTATCACTGCCCCACTGGAGACCCCCGCTCTCCTTCTCCAGCTCACAAACCAGCGCGTCGATCTCCTCCCCCAATTCATTTCGGGCCAGCGCCAGAGCCACCTCGGCGTAGACGGCGACGTCGGGCTGGTATTCTGATCGGAGGGCGGAGAAGGCTTGCAGGGCGAGGTGGCACTGGTCCTGCCGTAGAAGCTCCTTGAGGGCGGCGACGAGGTCGGACTTGATTAGGCGGGAGAGGGTTTTGGAGACGAGGGAGGGGTCATTCGGGTCGGATCTTTGGGCGCGTTTGAGGGCTTGGACGGCTTGGATGGCCTCGATGCTGAGGACGCGGCCTTTGACCAAGGGTCCACGCTTGTCGCGTGGGCCGCAGCGTATGGAAACGCGGGCGGCGGTGGAGGCGGGTGGGGAATGCAGAAAGCGGGCGGGTTTGAGGAAGGTGGTCGGGTTTGGGAGGAGAGAGGACGCCATGGATGAGATGAAAATGGAACAGAAGAGAGAGAGCTAGCTGGGGTTTAAATCGGGGGTTTTGTTAATGACGACTTTACCCTTCAAAAGAAGGGATGTTGAAAAAATCGTCGACAGCAGGATTCGAACCTGCGCAGGCAAAGCCCAACAGATTTCGAGTCTGTCTCCTTAACCACTCGGACATATCGACGTTCTTGCTTAAGTTTGCTGTGATTATTAATTAGATACGATTTTATGATATTTTGAATGAAAGTATTTCAATCTTCGAGGACCCAGATAAAACCAAAAACAATCGTCTCTCAAATCCTACGCCAAAAAATCACTAAATCAATTACTGACTGATATGTACACGTCCAAAAAAAAATTACTGATTGATATATGGTGGGCTATATCGCCTATATGTATGTTTGGTACATTATTGATTGATCATTGCAGAAAAGTTGGCTGAGTTAGACTAATGTACTAAAACTAGATACCTTTCTCATGCCTCGTGTGCCTGAAATTTGATGTATAAAACTAAGAAAATATTTCTGAAAGTTACGATTACATCCTTATTTGTGTGTTGATCTAATACATTTTCCTTTTCATTATAGATTACGTATCTCTATAGTACATATCAATTTTCATTTTCTTAAGGAATTTCTCTATGTAATAGTTGTGTTTGGCGCAGCTGTGACTTATAAGATAAGCTGATTTATACTTATTTCTGAAAATAAATTACTAATAAGTTAAGTAGCTGACTGTTTGGTAAACTAACTTATTATAAGTAGCTTTTAGTGACATAAGCTGTGTAGAGTGTTTGGTAAACTTAAACTGACTTATGTTTTGTGTTTGTATAATGACAATTTCTTTGCAAATACAATATAATTTCTTAATTTATTCTTTTTTCTATCACTTCCCTTTATTAGTATTATAACTTTTCACTTTTATTTCAAGTAACATTAATAAATAGATATTCTATGTTTTCCAATACGTAATAACAAAATACATTTTTAATTGACACAAATAATATTAAAAATATCTTAACACATTCAACCAATCTCAATACCAAACAACAAAATACATTTTTCATTTGCATCAATTAATTTCAGGCTAAACGCATACTCATCAAACTTTGAGCGATCTCATTTATTATTGCTTCCATTTCTTGTGGATTCATGACCATGCTCATTCTCCTCTACATCATCATCCATCCTCATCTCATCATTTGGCAAATTGCATCAGGTAAAGGCGTAAAGCCTTTGTACTTGGCTTTCCAGAGGCAAATAAACCTTCTTCATATCGACCATCTTCATGGTCAAAGAAACCTAATACTACCCTAGTGAGGTCTGCCTCTGACCCATTTTAAATTGTTGCTTGCCACCAAAGTTTTTATCAGTAAAATTTATGAGCTATAGCCATTGGCACTAGCTTCAAAAACCAGTGCTGCAGGTCTGCAATCATCCTCATGTTGAGCTTAGCTATTCTCACTAACCCTTTTAAGAGTCGAAATATTATCGAACCTTGAACTGTAAAGCAACATAAGGTCATGGTTTCCAATTCATTATGTCAACAGGAGACAACATGAGAATGCATTTGTATGCATTTCATGATCAAAGCTTCACTTCAGAAAGCCTAATACAACATTGTGCATAGAGCCATAAAAAATTAAAATATACCGTCTTCCACAGAAAGACAATTGAATAATTCCCAATTACTAACAACTTCTGCTATATGCAAAGCTGAGAGGGCAAATTATACAACTTCATTCGAACTTTTATTGACATAGAAGAAAGGTACAGATGGAAGAGACTAGGCCAAAACCCCTACCATGAGACACAAATCAATATAGAAGCAAGTACATAAACAGTTGCTAACTATAACTGATATTCTTCTGATCCAAACGAAACTAACTGGAACTAATATGCAATTCTCAAATAACTGGAACTAACCAAAATACAATCAAAGCATCACTATGAAACATTATCTTGATATAGCAGTAAAATCTCAGAATTTTCAATTCTTGCTAACATTGACGGAAACTAGAACCGAAGCATATCATCACGTAAAACACACTGTGAGGAATATCTTTGATACCTTTTTTGTTGCCGATGCCAGCATGAGTCACCGAAAAGTGCAAAGGAACCCGACAGATTTTCTTGAGCTTCAATTGATCGATTCTCTCTCATGAAAGCTTCTCCTCAAAAACTAAGGCCACATAGGTGTCAAAAATGACGAGATGAAGCTATCCATACCCATGAGAAGCCCTGACTTGACCGAAATCAGAAAACCCCATTAAAACTGTCACCACCTTCTCTCCGATTTTCTTTCTCCAAGTCTCGTCTTTGAAAACTAAAGCTTTAGGGGTAATGACGACGACATCGAGAGGAATACTTCTAGGTTGGTCTAATACCATGAGAACTTGAGAAGGCCGGAAGATGGAGGAGCGACATAGCTCCGACGCGCATAACATCTGGAGACTAAGGTCAGACCATGTAGGTTTTCCAAAAACAATGCTGTAATTTGCTGATGTTTTCAGGGGTACCCAACGTCAATATCAAAATTTCATTAATTCGCGAAAAGAGCTCCGCGTTTTCTGACTTAACTTATAATTCAAAGAAGGATTGGGCTAGCTTTTGCTTATCCCTTGAAAAACGTCTGTGACTTTTAAGATTAGTCAGTTGCTTGTGTCTTTACCAAACAGCAAAAGCTCCTTATCTCATAAGTTAAGGAGCTTATAAGCCCCGCCAAACGCGATCGTATACGTATCTCTATAGTACATATCAATTTTCATTTTCTCAAGGAATTTCTCTATGTAATGTTTATATAAAAAAACCTCTTATTAATTAATGAAACAAGTTATCATTCATATAATTTTCTCTCAGATCACGTTATCATCATCTATAACCCAAGCTTAGAACTATATTCCTAGCTTTGGAAAAAAAAATCAAAAACCCAAAATGTTTTAATCTAGCTGTCAGCCCTATATTTCCGACCACCGACACTTTTTTCCTCTTACATTCCTTTCGGCACGCTACCTTCATATTTCGCATCACCGCAAACTTTGCGCACCCCTACACTAGTTTTACTCAATTTTAGTGCAACTTTTTGCACTAAATCTTGACATTTCAATTTTGTTCCTCCCACCTATTCTCGCACATTAGAGGTTAAAAAGAGGAGGCTCGAACAAGAAGAGCTTTCAACTCCTAGATTCGCAAGTATAAGGTAAATTTTTCTAAATACTTGTTGTATAACTATATAGATAATTTATTGGGCTCTATTAGCTTTATTCATCTAGCTATCTTTTCCCCTACATATTCTTATATCGCATATGAGGTCAATGAAAGGAATTTTCTGTTGGAAAAATGGTTAATAAACCATTTAAAACCAAATTTTAATTGATTAATTTAATTACGTTAAACGTATAATTAATCAAAGATGAACATAGATTTGAGTTCCCCATAATGAGGGCTACAAGATCATATGTTTATTTGTGTAATTTGGTTTGTGGGTGAATAAGAAATTGTCACACAAAGATGGCTACTTAGAATGAGGGAAAAGTGTTTGTCCCACATTGGAAAAGAGAAGTGTTGAAAAGACTTTATATAGAATCCATTGTGTATGGATTGTAAAGTGTGTAAGTCCCCTTATACCCTCTCGCGCACGCGCAGGGGGGTGTAAATCCCAGGTCACAAGGGAAACTCGTGTATGTCCATGCGACCTGCGGACACGAAGTCAACATCGAATTGAAGGTCGGAACACAGATTCTTTTGCATTTCCGAAAATTCGGTTTTGACATTTCAAATTCTCTTGACTGTTCAAATTCTTCTTTTGTAACAACTGTGTGTTATGGAGAATTATAACAGAATTGAAATCAGTGCTTGTAACATATGTAACTCATATATGTTATGATCTTTTGATTTCTATAACAGCCATCTTATTCATTGCTGAATGCAAATCCTCACTGTATAAATAGCCACCATCCTTTCATTGTAAAATCATCCATTCGAAACACAATCATCTCCCACTCTCAAAGTTCTTAGCTATTCTTTAGTGATAGAACGAGGTACCTTTCGAGTTCGTTGAAGGTTCTAGTTAGTAGGGCAACTTCCTAGAATTGTTTAGTCGTTATATCCTGGGAGACAAGTGCCAAGCATCCTTGCACCGGTAGAGGAGGTGTAAACGCCTTAAGGACAGTGTGGTATCACACACGTCTCGACTAGTTCTTCCATCACCAATTGTTCGGTATTTTGATTGAATTTTTTTTTGTGTTCTTCGTTATTAGAACTACACGTTTTGTTTCTGCTTTATTATTTTTATAATTCAGTTTATTAAATTATATATGTAATATATCACTGTTTTTATAACATTTTCAATTGAAGTTGGTGTGTGACAGTACTAGGGGAGCCACGATACTATACATATAGAAGATAATTGATTTTTTGTGGATTTTTTTATACACCACATTTTTGGGTGTGATATTGAGATCACCGTTATTTGCATCAATTAATTTGTGACCATTTACATCAACTTTTTTCTAATTTTTTATATATATACATCAATAGTATTCTTATACAATCCATCTTCTTTTAGATGTTGTAACCATTGCGTCCGGACTTCAAGATCTTGGATCTTGAAGGCAAAGAATAGCATCTATGGGTTTTCAATATGGAGCTTGTTTTTCGAAGCAAAGACATTGCCAATATTTTTATTGATGACGCCCACACTATTTCATTTACTAATACTGCTAAGATACAAGCTCTCATTTATATGAGGCGCCATATCCATACTGCTTTGAAGAAGCAATATTTGCATATAAAAGATCCTAAGGAGTTATGAGACAAGCTAAAGTTGCGATTTTCTGACAAACTACTTCCATAGTTGACTTTAAAATGGAAAACCATTCGTTTGTTGGATTATGCTAAAGTGGATGATTTCCATCAAGACATGCTCACTTTGCAGTTAGATCTTGGTACAGTTGGAGTCGTCAAGACTCATAGAGATCTTCTCAACAAAACTCTTGACACCTTCCCTCTCGCTTATGAGTTTCTTGCACATCAATATCGTACTGCGGTTGAAGAAAGTAATATTCAGACATTTGCCGACGTAATGGCAATGTTATCTAAGAGAGAGCAACACTATGAAATCATGCTCAACAATAAGAATGCAAGACTTGTTGGAACTGAAAAGAATTATGTAGAACAGAAATCAGAATGTCCCATATTAACAGCTAGCGAACCAACCACGTGGTGGAAACTTTAGAGGATAAAACCATATTTCAGCTAATACAATTTCATTTTTAGTATAGATTACTTATTTATGTAATACATATAAATTTCAAAAATTTCAAAAATCTCTCTATGTAAACGGTATCCTGAAGGTGTGTTATGTAACAAAGTTAAAATCATAAGAGCTTTTTTCTCTCTCTCTTTAGGCGACGGCCAGCCCTAAATCTAGGGTATTTCTCAATGCAACCAGTGGTCTCCAGCGAGCATCACTTCCCTCGCCAAGCCAACCAGGCGCTTTCTTTAAGGGTGCGCACCCCCTTTTCTCATCGAGGGGCTTTTGCAATCTGAAACAGGTTATTTGATCTCGATGGCGGTCGTGACTGTTCTCGACATTCGGGTGTGCGGGTCAGTGCCACTGTGTTGATGTGGGCTCCAGCGACCCAAGTGGGGGAGGCCCTTCTTCCGGGCTGTGGTGCGGACGGGGTCAAGTGGGTAGCCGGAGCAGTTGTCGTCATTCTAGAACCTGGATTGGGGTCCTCGGATCCGGATTTGGGATCTGAGACGACGTGGATTCAGAGGCACCAGAGACTTGGTTTGTTGGCCTCTAGTTGCGCACATAGAGATTCTTGGTTCGGCTGCGATCTCCCTTGGTGGATTCCGACGACAAGTGCTGGGCCGCCTTATGTCGACGACGATGGGGTGGGCTGAGGTGTGCGGTGATTGGGTGACCAAAGTTTTTTCTCCTATTGGGCCATGTCCAGTTGGGCTTGTTCTTGCATGGGCTTGATTGGAGTTTGGATGTTGAGGCCCAGTCACTATTGGGTCAAGATCTGGGATCCATAATGTTGGCACTTCGGCGCTTTATCATTTGAATGCCCTTTCCTTTGGTTCTGGTTACAGAGAGTTCAATTGCTAACGTCACGAGGGAACGTCCTCAAGGTTGTACGGTTACATGTATGTATCTCTAGGGGAGTACGCCATTGGTCACCATCGTGTCTCTCGGGCCGCCTCTCGTGTTCCTTTCACATCATATAGACCGGCCATGCTACAGTTATAATTACGGTCTTGGTTACTTCTCAATATTTTCACTGCTTTGACTTATGAAGTACAACGATATCAGGCGACATCTAGTCCTTTGGTTACAATTATTTTCAGACGTTCGTATGCCTCTTGTTATCCTTTATTATTTTTACAAATACATTTGTGCATTTCGTTGTTTTTACTTTTTCATTTCGATGTTTTTGCATCGCTCCATGTATTTTTTTTTAGCTCAATATAATTTTTGTCATTCCTAAAAAAAAAAATTATATGTAATATCTATATATAAATGACTCTTACCGATCCGAAAACATAGTTATCATTAATATCTTTTACCCTTGATCAGAAAACAAATCTAATTTGAAGTAAGAAATAGATAAGAGGGTAGACAATAAAATATGAAAAAGGAAATGAGAAAAGAAAGAAGAAGAAAGTAGGGAGAAGAAATGAAGAACTTTAGTGCCGCCCCATTTTCTTTCCTGTACGTCTGTCTCTCTGTCAACAATCGAATTCAAAGAATTCAAATACCCAACACATAAAGCAAACAGCTTTCGCAGCTGTCCTGATAAGTGCTTTTCTTCCACACCCCAAAAAAAGATAACGAAGAACAGTGCAGCGATCACCGGCTTTCTCTTACTCCCTTCTCTTCTCTTCTGGTGAGTACCCCACTACGACATCTGTGTTTCAATTCCTTGTTCACTCGAGTCTTTTTGGGTTTTGATCGTCTACTTATATGATCCATTGGGTGGTTTTAGATTTCAGTTCATTTCTATACTAGAGCCTGAAGGAATCAAGTCATGGGAGGATTAGTGTTGGAAACTGCAAGTCAAATCAGCAAGTTTGTCATGATCTCAATGAAAACATGTTACAAATCAGTTGGCAATCATCCATTTGTTGTGGGCATCCTGCTTTTCTTTATATTTCTGCACAGATCATTTCCTGTTTTGTTTTCTGTTTTGGTCTCAACTTCCCCTGTTCTTGTCTGTACTGCTGTTCTTCTTGGAACCCTTTTGAGTTTTGGTCAGTCCAACATACCCGAAATCGAACCCCACGTCGATGTTGCTCCTCTTAGAACTTGGGTTAGTGGCGATGATACTGTTCTTGTCGAGAGTGGCGGTAGCTTCCCCGCAGAGAAACTCTCAGCAACCAGCAGGGACATTGTGGACGACGAGTCGACGACAGATTACAGAGTCAATGGTGAGGCTGGGGATCATGATATTTATGCGCCGCTTATTATTGAGAATGTTCAGCATCAGACTGAGAGTGACAATAGAGTGATTGAGGATTTGGATAGAGACATTGAGTTGCCGAATGATGTGGAAGCAGCTGAGCAGCAGTATAGTTTGCTTCAACAGGTTCGAGATCAGATTCTTCAAGTGCAGGATGGAAATGGTAATGTATCTCCTCAAGGAGGAAGAAACCATTATGATGACAGTGGTGAAGCTTCTGATTCAGGGTCAGATGGGGCCGAGAGCTCATCGCCGGATGCTTCAATGGCCGACATTCTTCCTGTTCTTGACGAGCTACACCCGTTGTTAGACTTAGAAGCTCCACAGCCTGCTCATATGTCGAATGATGGATCTGATGCAGCTTCAGATAGCAGTGTTGAGTCGGATGGGGATAATGAGGAGCAGGGTGGACGAGCAGATGAGGAGGATGGGGTTGATTACCATGGCGGCGACGAGGAAGAAGTACCTGAGCATAGTGGCAAGGAGGATGAAAGCAAATCTGCAATTAAGTGGACAGATGATGACCAAAAGAATCTCATGGATTTGGGAAACTTGGAGCTTGAGAGGAACCGACGCTTAGAAAATCTTATTGCAAGGAGAAGGACAAGAAAAAGCTTCAAATTAATGGCTGAGAAGAATCTAATAGATTTTGGTGGTGTTGATCTTCCATTTAATGTTTCACCAATTTCAACAACAAGGCGCAACCCGTTTGATTCTCCATTTGATGACTCCTATGGTGACATGGGGTTACCACCCATCCCTGGGTCTGCTCCATCCATCATGTTGGCAAGGAGAAATCCTTTTGATCTTCCTTATGATTCAAATGAAGAAAAACCTGACCTCAAGGGAGACCATTTTGAGCAAGAGTTTATTGCATCGCATGCCAATGATGCATTCTTCCGTAGGCATGAAAGTTTCAGTTTGGGAGCTTCAAGTTTGGGAGGTGCCAAGCATGAGAGGCAAGACTTTAAGTGGAAACCTGTTTTCGTACCGGAAAGATTGGCTTCAGAAGGACCAGGTTATTCCTTATTTCAAAGACAATCGAGTGAAGTTAGTGAATCAAAGTTGAGTTCTGTCCATGATAGCGACTCATTGAGTTCTGCAGCAGATTTGGATGATAGGAAGTTCAGTGAGCAAGACTTTACTACAGAAGCAGAAGTCATCTCCAACATTTATCATGTTTCTGGTCTTGTTAACCATGGAAGTCATTCCTATGAAGATGCATATTCGCTGGAAATGGAACAGGTTGATAAAAGGGATGTCCTACCCGATCAGCTTGATATAGAATTAGGTGCAAGTGAAAAGCTGGAACCAAGCTTGTCGGATAATGGAGGATTGCGTACTCTTACTAATGAACTCCATTTAAATCCAGAACTAGTTGAAGAGGAGGACAGCAGCAGTAGCTCAAGCTTGTCATCATTGTCAGAAGCAGATGAAAAGATCTCAGATGTGAGGGACGTTGGAAAAATTTTGGAACTAAGTGGTGATCTAGTCAAAGAGTATCTAATTTCAGCGCAACATTCGCTTGAGGAATCAGATATTCAATTCATAAGCACGTCAGTTGATGATAATCAATTAAAGGAGCCAGTCTATGACTCGGTTCCCCTTGAAGCTGAAAATCTTATTTCCTTGAACTCCATTTCTTCTGATATGCAAGCAGAGATATATGAACTAGTTAGAACTCAATCATTAGCGGAAATGCATGTGCCTTTTGTGTACAAAGATAATGATGTGGACTGTGAGAACATAGAGAAGGCTACTTCAGCTAATGGAGATGTATGTGGTGCCACCTCAAAAGCACATGGAGCAGATGCAATTGAGGGAGACTTGGGAAACTACAACCAAGCGCAGCTAACAAGTTCTCTTTCAGAGGTAGAAGACGGTCTCCCTAGGAATTTGGAGGTAAATGCAGTTTCTTCACAATCTCGTTGCCATTATCTTCTTTCCAATGAACAGACATCAGAACAGGAAAAAGACCTATCCTGGTTAGATAAATCCATGGTTGAACCATGTCTTGATGATCATATGGATGCTCTTATTATCAAAGATAATGTCACGGAAGAGGTAGATGACATAAAGGAGATCGACCCAGAGTTGCTTCTAGAACTGGATACAGTTGGAGATTTCAGTGTGAAAGATGGAATTGGTGAGCCACTCCATTATGAGCTGGTAAGAGAGGTAGCTAATGCTGTGAGCTCTGAATCTGGGTTGTCAACCGCGGAGTTGAACCTGTCAGAACCCAATCAGGAACTACCTATTCTGGATCACATTCATGAGGGAGTAGATATTGATGAAGCTTTCAAAGAACTTCATGCAGGAGTAAACGCGGAGGAGGTCATGTTTCCTGGAGTGGTTGACAATGAGCAAGTATCAGAAAGTACAGTGCAGACCAGTTCACAGTTGCTGACGACTAAAGCAACATCTTTGGAAGATATTATCACTTCTTCAAATCAAGCTCCAGATAATTCCGCTAATGAGTTTTCGCAACTACTGGATACAGAAGGGTCAGTAGAATTACGTGCGGTATTACCTCTAGAGGGTAATGATGTATCAGCAGATGCCTTGCCTCATGTGGTGGAGGATATTGCATTATACAGTATAGGGTCCACTGATCAAGAGACTTTCACTACTCAAATTCATTTGAAACAACTATCGGAAGAAAATGTTACTAAGCTGCTGGATACATTAGATTCAGAGGATGTATTGGCAGAAGTAGGAGCTGAGGCTGTGGTGGAGACGGTATTAAGCAATGACGTATTTGGTGTTAAGGAAACTATAACTGATTTTCCTTTGAAGCAAGTATCAGAAGCTGATGTTGCTGAGCTGATAAATCCATTGAATTCTAATGATGAAACCTCAGAAGTAGGAACTGCCGCTGTGGTGGAGACTGTTTCAAGCAATGTTTCATACGGTGTTGAAGAAACCATCCCTGATTCTCCTTTGAAGCAACTATCAGACGGTACTGTTGCTGAGCTGCCAAATCCATCAAATTCGAAGAATGAAACGTCAGAAGTAGGAACTGAGGCTGTGGTGCAGACTGTTTCAAGCAATGTCTTACACGGTGTTGAAGAAACTATCCCTGATTCTCCTTTGAAGCTAGTCTCGGAAGACGCTGTCTGTGAGCTGCAAAAACCATTGAATTTGAAGGATGGGTGTGAAGAAGTAACAACTGTTGCTGTGGTGGAGACTGTTTCAAGCAATGTTTCACATGGTATTGAAGAAACCATCCCTGATTCTCATTTGAAGCAACTATCAGATGGTACTGTTGCTGAGCTGCCAAATCCATCAAATTCAAAAAATGAAACGTCAGAAGTAGGAACTGAGGCTGTGGTGCAGACTGTTTCAAGCAATGTCTTACACGGTGTTGAAGAAACTATCCCTGATTCTCCTTTGAAGCTAGTCTCAGAAGACGCTGTCTGTGAGCTGCAAAAACCATTGAATTTGAAGGATGGGTGTGAAGAAGTAACAACTACGGTGGGGGATTCTGTAGAGGAGATTGGTTCAAACAATACAGGATCAGATGTTCCAAAAACTGTCCCAACTCCTAGTGCGTTGAAGGAAGTCTCGGAAAGTTTTGTGGTTGAAACAATAGAGATGGCATCAGACGATAGAGAACTCGTGCAAGAACCTGTACCTACTCAAGTTTCAGAAAAGAATGTTGGTGTTGGTGAGCTGCCAAAACCATCAAATTCAAATGACGGATTAACAGAATAGAAGAAGAATCAACAAATGCAGTGGTTCTTCCAGTTGAGAATATAAGACATGAACTGAAGAATGCTGAACTGTTTGTGGCTCGCGTCTTTTTCAGGTGTCTTCTTTAGCAACAGGCTCTGCATGTGTATATTTTCCTTCCAGTGTGATTACAATGATCTTTTTGGGTTGGGTTATAGTTTCATTTGGTGTTTTTCTTCTTTATCAATACCTTTTTGATTGATTGATTTCTTCAAGAATGAGTTTTTGGTTTGATTTCTTGAAGTGTGAAGTTTCTGAAGTTGTCACTGGGAGAAAGTTCTGCTTGAATCATCCGTTGTTTTGACAAGTTGAGGATATGGATTTTTTTTTTCTTTGGATGTGAGGGAATATTGTAAACTTCTGCAGATGTATAAAGTGCAGCTTCCGTTTTATTATTTTTCTGATAGATTTCGATTAAAACTGTACTGGCTCAGATAAACTGTAACGGGGTTTAATATACTAAGGCTTAAAATCCTGTCTTCCTATAGACCACTAAACTGATATCTGTAGAAATTGGAAGAGAAGAAAGTAGTAAAATTCCTGCCATAGATTTTAGCGGCATAGATTGGGATTGGTGAAGAATGCACCATGCTTCTTTCACGTTCAAATCATAATGTTCTTGAGAAAGGAAGTTGGTTTAATTGAGAAGAGATAAATTAATTAATGGAATTTGAAACTTTAGAGCTGGATTGCGAAGATTACATAATTAAAAATTTCACCAGTGTTGGCTTCAAGTAATGCAAGGACAAAGCAAACAGCAGGACTGAAGGTCACTGGTTACCAATCAAATGATTCTAATTATTTCATTTAGCATCTAATGTAGACTATTGACATTCTGCATTTTCCAGTATCAGAAGCAACTTTAACATCTAAATAGCAGGTTAACAGAACAACAAATAAAGAGTATAACTGAAACAAGTACATGGCGATTTGTTAGACAAGTTAGCTCTATCTGTACGAAATTGTATCAAACGACATGTTATAAATGCTTTTGCTTCTTCTGTAGTGGCCCAGAAGCAGCCCCAACCTGCAAAACGACAAGTTCAGATATATGTGGTATCAATGTTAGAATCATAAATTCATAATGATCCCATTTCACTACAGTTTATCTAATATTTATTGAACCAAATAGAAAATTGTATCTTTAGACCTGCAGCGGATGATTCCAATCTAACTTGGGCACATTAATACTAACCTATAAGTATCGACTGTAACGTTTGTTTGAACTAAAAAGTAGGAGCTAGTCATCTTTTCTTCTTCTTTTGTTCTGATCGGGTAGGTAATTGAAATGCTACATCGAGTCTTTCATGGGTTGAACTCATAAACATAATAAAAGGAGAAATGCCACTAGACCAAATGGTACTCATCTCTTAATGTTGCATGTCTAGGTTGCCTTTGTTTTGCATAAATTAGTATCCAAAATTAAAGAGAAAAAGAATAAAGTAAGTATATACAGAAATTGCATACTTTTGTCTTATAAATGATTGAAATAACATAATTTCATACGAATCAGCAATTATTGAGGTGAAATTATGATGAAAAGTTCTGAAGTATGGTTGGAAGGCTAAATACTTTGACATTCCTTTTATTTGCTACTCCTACTCTTCCACAATATCCTACCCCTCTTCTACCATCTCAACTTTTCCTAAATTCAAGACAGCATCTACCATATGCATACCTACAGAGGAGATGAAAAAGAGAAAGCAAACTACAGTGAAGCTAGAAAGTATGCTTACCATGCTTGAGAGTTGTTCTCTGATATAGATCAAAGACCTCACCATTGCTTCAAGAATGTCCCTAGTCAGATGGAACTTCACCTCGATTTCATCTAGACTAGATTTGGTATGGTCTTGCAGCTGCAAAAACAAAATAATTACAAATAATACAAAACCAGGCATTTAAACAAAAAGAACAGAACAATCTAGGGACACCTTACTAACTAGGCAAAAAGGCCGATTTGCACCCCAAATTTGGTCATAATTGTCAATTTGCACCATGAACTTACATTTGAGTCAATTTACCTCCTAAACTTGGTAAAAATTACAGATTTGCACCCTATCCGTTAAATTTAATGTTTTCCATCCAATTTTAAGTCACATATCATGCATTTGAAGGGCAATATTGCCATTATATATTTATTCATATTTAATAATGAAATAAATTAATAAAATTACTTAAGATGAACACTTGTTACAATTTTTTTTGAAACATGTTATTGATTTATATATTATTTTTTTACGTGATATAGTATGTTAAAAGATATTAGAAAAATATAAATAAATACATTGAAAATTAAAAATAAATGTGTGTTCTGGGAGATTTACTATTCTATCATTGTGTGTGTCTTAATCTTATTAGGTTTCTTGTTAGAGATAAATTCGCATCTCTGTAATAGATTAGGACTCCGAATCCTACGAGATTGTAGTTATGTAATGCCTATATATAGGCCTCATTATCAATAATTAAATGGTTACGTTTTGTTCCATTACGTCGTTATTATTCTCGTTTCGTTCCTCCTCCAACAATACACACTATATTTGAATGGGTGGGTATGTTGAATATATAATTCGAAGTAGGGTTAAGTATGTAGAAAAAAGATGTAAATAAATAATTTGATTAAAAAATAATCCACTTTTAAAGAATATTTGTATTTGTTTTTAAGAAAAATATAAATAGAAAATGACAACATTACCCCTCATGTGCATGACATTTGACGCAAAATTGGATGAAAACAGTTAAATTTAACGGATGAGGTGCAAATCGGCAATTTTTACCAAGTTTAGGAGGTAAATTGACTCAAATATAAGTTTGGGGTACAAATTGACAATTTTAGCCAAATTTGGGGGTGTATTTTGGCAATTTTGCCTACTAACTATGGCTTATAAAGAACATGGCTCAAAAGCTTGCCAACTTAAAAAAGGGCTACCAATAGATATGAAAGTACATATTTATGTTGGCATTCCTATACAAAATGATCACTGCATACAGTTCCTTAGTTGGTTGTATTTTTCTATCTTTAATTCTAATTTTGTTGAATTAGAATTATCTCTTATAATTGTTCTTAAAAGAAATTCTAATTTGATTAGGACTTACATGTGCCATAAGGAAATAAACCTAATTTGAATAGGTTCTTATGTACTTGATTATGTGATTAAATTCCTTTATAAATGCCGATTTTATTTGTATTAATATTGGAATTAGATTCCTTAAGTTACTATGTTGATGCGTAAGGAAATAAGTCATATTGTGATGATGACATTGTTTCCTTAATTATCAGATTTGATATTTATTTGTATCTTTGGCAGGTTATTTCATTAAGAAAAGAAAATCAAACCGCTAAAAGAACTTGCCAAAGATTGAAGGTTAAAGATTGAGGATTCAAGCCGTGGTGATTGAGTTGTATTTTAAGGTAAATTGCATTCATGCATATCATACCAAATATTGTTGAAATGAGTTTTTAAAGGATGTTTTGTTTTGGAAAATATCTAATCTGTTTAAAATTATTTTGTTTTAAAATGGAAAAATATTTTCCCAAATTATAGCATATTTGTTTATTGATATGTTTTCCTTTTTGTATGAAATATGCTTTAAGTGAGGGGGAGACGTTTCTTCTCCTATAAATAGGCATTTGAGAATTTGTGAATGTGAGAGAGATTAGGAGCATATAGAATAGGTTGTGATACCTTGGTATTGATATTGATAAACCCATATCTCTCATATATGATGTAGTGCTCATTATAATAGAGCTTCTCACAAGTTAGCCCGGAATGCTAGTAAGGAGGTCATGTTAGTATCTCTACTTGTGAAATCTCTAAGCTTAATTGCATCATTTTATATTTGATTGTGTGCTTAACCAAAACTATTGATTCTTATTTGCATTGTATATACATGCTCATGGGAAAACAATTATGGTAGATCGAGAAGGCAAAATAGAAGAAGAGATTATTGCTTAGTGTGTTTACCATGCATCTCTATTTTACATAATTATTGTTTAATCGTTCATACATATGCCTATGTGATATTAAGCATCAACGATTGAGAGAGAGAGAGAGAGAGAGAGAAACTTGGGAAAAGCAGTTGTTGCATTAGCCAGTGTCATAGCTTTATTTTGTGTTGATTATATTCATTGAGAATTCGTTGTATATTTTGTATCATCTCTATGGGTTACATATCACATGCATAAATCGTTCATGCATCTCATGAACATGAACATTGGTGAGGTTCATTAAGAAGGAATCAAGTCTTATGTGGCAAGGAGACGTGTGGCTCAATTCAAGACCTTAGTGGAAGAGATCTTAGTGACTCATTAAAGAATACCCTAGCAGCAAGAGATCTTAATGACTCTATTGAAGAAGACCTTAGTGGCATAATCGATATGTGTGATGACAATAGACCTTGTGGCATCGACGATCTGAGTGAGGTCGACCATCCATGTTTTTACAACAATCTTAGTGAGGTTGTATCAACACTTGAAGCAACGGTCTTAATGAGGTTGTTTCAACACTTGATTGTGACTATTAAGTGAAAAGTATTTTACTTTTGAGAACTATATTATCATAGATTAAGGAATATCTTTGTAATATGAATTATTCAAAAGAAAAGTGAAATTCTTCTATATTTTCTACTGCTTGTACTCTTCACGTTCTATCTTATATTTTCAAGATACCTTTAAAAAGCCTTATGCTTTCTTTTTTTTATTGAAAAACTATTACACTCTTTCTGCAGTCAACAACTTAAGAGTTTCTTTTTTTATGAGCGAATTAGATTACTTGTACTCAAATTAGTGTTATCCAAATTGTTAATGTTCCAACTGGTTTTTGTGATGATGGTGTTGACCGACTTATTTGGGGGACTACTTCTAATGGATGTTTCTATGTCAAGTCTGCTTACAACTCTCTTTTTGAGATGAATGGCGCCCAAAACCCTCTGTGGAGGTTTATTTGGAAGGTGAGTTGTCCTCCCAAGCTGAAAAGTTTTCTTTGGTCTGTGATTCACAAGAAAATTCTAACTCATGTTCAAAGAGTGAGAAGAATGTTTGTTATAAGTGCTACATGTCCTATTTGGAACTTTGCAAATGAAAGTCTCATTCACTTTTTTAGAGAATGTTGTAGATCCAAGGATATTTGGAATGGTATAAGTCCTCATGTTTCAATTGCTAATTCTTTTTCTCTTGATTGGAACGGCTGGTTGGAGGCTGAGCTTCACTGCCATCTAAAAATCAAGAATAACATTCGGTGGTGCAATATTTTTGTCTTTGTTTGCTGGCTTATATGGAAGTGGAGAAACAAGTGTGTTTTTGATACCTTATTATCACGCATGTTTACACTGCTAAAATCATCTTGGATTATGATGAAGAGTGGAGCTGCTCTCTAAGCAAGGCTAAAGTGAGTTCTTTTTATAGTTATATTATGCTTTCCTGGTCTCGGCCTCCTGCTTGTTGGTATAAGTTGAATATTGATGGCACCAGAACTTCTAACTCTGGGAAAATTGGTGTTGGAGGGGTGATTAGAGATCAGCATGGGCATTGGATTCATGGTTTTCAAATGAACTTGGGGATTGGGGAGATTTTAGATGCTGAGGCTTTGGGCTTATTTTTTTGTCTGAAACTCATTGCCAAACATTACAGTGGAAATGTGGAAATTGAGTCCCACTCTGTCATTCTTATCCAACTTATGCAAAGGGATAACACTTCTATGCATCCTCTTGGATTCATGCTTCCTAATTGTGCTTCTATGATTTCCATACTACAGAATGTGAAACTCTCTCATATTTTTAGAGAGTGTAACATGGTTGCTAATGCATTAGCAAAAAAAAATATTTTTCATGAGTTTGAGCTGATTGAGTTTGTTGATCTCTCTGCACATGCTGCACAGATTTTCTTAGACGATCTGGTCAGTATTGCTAGATGTAGACGCACAAAAATCTGTTTTAATATTTAGTCTCTATTTTTTTTCTGGGCCTTTTAGGTCCCATGTAACCAAAAAAAAAAGTGTTGCTCGTTTACTTTTCTGGATGTCCTTAGCATGAACAGATACGAAGTAACAAAGCCAAGAACATATCATTATTATGAGCGATCCTCATTGTCAAGCAGCATGCTTTAGTACAGTCTTATGTCCTGGCAGTACTAGTCCAATGTACATCTAATATTGACCACAAGGGAACAAAAATGGGACCTCCTGGGGTAAAAAAATTTCTCAATAAATACAGAGAAAGACATACGACTGACCAATGTTTTAAAAAACTCGCCTCAAGGCTCGCCTGAGGCTTAAAAAGCTCAACACCTAGTCGAAAACGCCTCGCCTTTCTGAAAAAAGTGTACAGGCGCAAAAAGCGTTCCACTAAGGCACAAAAAGCGCAAAAAACGCGCACCAATGCGCAAAAAACAGAAGAGGAGCCGCATCACATAACCCAAAGAGATCAAAACTTCATCAATTCTATAAACTAAGAACACAAACACGTAGATCACGAAGTGGAGATGAGAATCTTTACCATGAACAACCCAATCGGTAGTCAGAGACGTCGGAAAACGCTGCAAATTCGCCAGAAGAAAACCCAGAACAGTCGGTGCTTCCCCTCTTCGATTCTCCCTTCTCTGGCGGCGGTAGGTCGAGGCATGACATGGGGAGGACGACAGAGAGGACGAGGTCACAACGGACTGGTGCGCTGGTCGGAGACGGCCTGACGGCGGCGGAATCATGTCGGGAAGTCGCGCGGTCGTTGGGTTGCAGAGGAATAAGGTCGGGACTCGGGAGCTCAATCTATTTTTGGGATAAAATGAAGCTTCTTGTTTTTCTTTCCAATATTAATCATAGCCAATTTACTGATCCAATGGCTAGGATTTAATTGATCAATTTCTACGGCTAAGATCGCACCGTAACTAATTCCCATTTTCCAAATACATTCCTTATATTTCCAAACTTTATTATATTAACTCTGGAACCTAGAAAATTCTCCGAAAATTTATACGTTCTCGTCGTAACGTATACTTTAATATCATGCTCTTCGATCAACAGATTCACTTAATCGAAACTCACAAATAATATTTTCGAGCATTTACTGAATTAATCACCGAGATTATAAAATAATCACCATACGATCTCAACTTAGCTCGTCAATAATTTCAGGACTTACAGTAGATCAAGTTATGCTGGTAAACTTTTTGAATTGTATGGTTCTAGACTTTTGCTACTTTACTTAATATATGTATGCATGACAATTGTTGTGTTTTATAAGCTATTTTTCAAGTAATATGTATAAGAATAATAGTTACACTTAAATAAGTTTATTTATTATTTTTATGTTGCAAGACTTACGTCTTTTACGCTTTACGCCTTAAGACTCTATACTCTCGGAAAAACGCCTTGAGGTACGCCTTAGCGTTTTAAAACACTGCGACTGACCTCTATACACATGCCCATGATAACCTCCTATTCCAACTCAACATAATCAGTAAATTGCTATTACTATACATCTCCAAACACAGAACTCTCTTGTTCCTCCAACGAACTGGAACTTCTCAGAGACTCGGACAACAATACGCTACACCTAGCAACTAAATCTTGCCTCCTCAACCAACTATAACAAAACAATAAAGAAAAGGAAGCCAGGGATAGTCCTAGCAGAATGAAGAGTGTTAACCTTTCCATGAGAAACTACCCATGCTATGGTATCAAAAAAAAAACTACCCATGCTATCAATTGCACCATTGATATTGCAAGAAATGGTAAAGAAAATATGTCCAGTAATTCCTAGTAACTACTCCACCCTACACATTCTTTTACCCAGCCTATTGGAATAAATGGAACGCTTTCTAGCATATAGAATAATGATTAAGCTCCTTCATTGCTCTGGATTATCACACAATTCCACAGCAGGATAAGAAAAAGAAAATATGATATGATATGGAGATAAATGAAAAGACAAGGAGAAAAAACTATAGAAGCATTTTCCAAGTAAGGCACTCAGCCCAAAACACATCCATTTTCCAATTGCCCGCCAAAACAGAACCACTTAACAAAACAATCAAGTTCTTAATCAGATCTGTCCACAGACACCAACTAGAGCCTCTGGACACAACACCCTAGTCTCACGGTCTCACCCGTCTTCTTGCAGATTATAAATACTTGAGACCGGTCTTCCTGGTTTTCCAGAGAGTGGAAAGCAATTGGTGGAGGGCTTCCTCTGATTCTAAGGCTGATAACTTGTGCAATTGCAGGTACAGCGTCTCTTCCACCACCTCCATTTTCGCTCAATTTTTTTCCCTCTGCACTGATACGACAGACCAAAGTAGTCGATTTAAAGTTTGGTTCTTTCAATATTTTGAGCTTACCCGTTTAAGTCCAGAGGCCAGAGCTGAGTTTTGTTTTTACATAAAGAGTAAAACTAAAAATAAATTGAAGTCTAAAACTCCAAAACTAAATATGTAAAAATGGCTTCATAAGAAGTATGATTCATACTCTCCGTCAGTCTGGTTTAATTGTGCTCTTTTTTTTTCCCCAGCAATCTATTTGAATCAGCTGAGAAGGAGAGACCAGATCGTTTGTTCTTTTGTATTTTTTGTTGTCATTGTTGTATGGGAAAAAAATGAAATCCTGTGACACTTTAGTTGAACTCGTTCGTAACCACGTCCAAATTCAATTTTGATGAGTGAAATCACGTGTAAAGTATGTATATATGCACACAAATATACACGTACATTTTGGTGCCAGCGTACTCTAAGCAGCAGTGATCGGTCACACATTATTCTTATTCCGAAAAACAGTAATCCTACGTTTTGGCCCTCACCAATAATGTATCTTCCATACTGGTATGCATGAGACGTTATCCTTCGTTAAGAACCTGTTAATGAGTTGAGAGTTCTTATCCCAAACAGTTCTGCCACTTTCAAGGTCCTAAATGCTTCATACGCTCCAAGAAGATTGGGATATACTGATACCGACATTCTTATCTGGATAGACTCTTCAAGCAAGGACCTCAATGATCGTCGATCATTTCAAAAGCTTCAATGGTTGAGTCTCTATCATATAAGAAACAATTCTCTTTATTTCTCTGTTCATATATGGAGCTACTGTGCAATGCTAAAGCGACCCCTTCTGGTTGCATTATGCAGTATCAGCAACAAGTTGCCAATACGTCGGTAGAAGGACTTCGACATGTGAAAAACTAACAAAACACTTGTTCTCTAGATCTAGCTTAGCTAGACACTATTTCACCATTCTTTTAAATATGTTTCTTATAGACAGAATTGTATATGTCCGGACACAAGATTTGGCTTCCCAGAAATGATGCAGTTACATGCAGAAAATCCTAGAATTCCTATACATGGTGTGTGTAAACTCAATCTCTAGGGTAAGCAGGTCTCACTGTAATCCTCAAGTTTCACATGTGTTCTCCATGGATGTGTGGTCTAGCTTCCCCCTCAAGTTTCACATATATTTTGTGCAGAAATTTCAGCTGGATCATGCTTCTTGGAGCTCATCTACATCAATGGCTTACCTAATTAAACCTATAGTACTATGACAAATCAGATTTTTGAAAGGAATACTGGGGGACATTTTGAATCTCCTTTTCCTTTTTCTTTTTGGCCAACATATTAATTGAATCTGTATAACTGGATAGGGTTTGATTAGCTTATCTAGACTGAAAATTGTGCTCATTCTTTGGAAAATTGTGTGCTAGGCAATTGAACCCTACAGGTGATGAAGCACTATCAAATGTTAAATTGAATAGAAAATAAAAAATAAAACAAAAGTGTGGGATATCGATGAAGAGATTGTAGCTATCGATCAATATCAGAAACCCTACATGGTATATTGGTATATATACGCTTCTGAGTTCTAAGTTATTGGAGGTCACATCTTCATCGATCATGGCCTTACTACTGTGAGTCAAATAAAACAGCCGTTGGAGCATTAGTTTTGTAGTTTGATGGCCTTGTGCTCCGGGGTCTATCTGTTGTACAAGGATGTATTTGTTACAACTAATTAAATAAAATTATCATATTAATAACAATATATAATATAATGAATTAAATGAAAGAAGGTTTTTATCAGCTACACCGGAAAAATTATATGTCCCATTAGAAGATTAAATAATTTTGCAACTAAATATCCTAAGTAATGTGACCGACTCAAAATTAAGCAATATTTTGGGTCATAAAACCCCAATCGAGCCAAAACCACACCGCCCAGCTATCATGAGCCACAAAGTTGGCCCATTTAGCCTTAAGAAAAGGGTCAAGATTTGTTGACGGCCAGTTGTCGCCGTCACACCCGCCGCCACAAATCCGTCCCCGGCAAAGAAATCGTCGTCTGGAGCCATCGCCCTAGAGATGTCAATCATAGCCAACAACCCAAAAGATACGGCATCACCAAACCTAAAACTAGTGGGAATAAACCCCCACCACCACCAAACACAAACAAATCAGATCAAAGACCAAATACCTGATCTTGATTGAAAAAACTTCCACTGAAAAGAGAACAATTCAGCCAATTCTCTTGACAACCAAAGAAACACCGAGCCCAAGATCGGACTCGTGCGACCCCGATGCACCACGACGTAGGGGTGTAAATGAGCCGAGCCGAACTGAATATTAGATTGTTCATGTTTGGCTCGTTTTTATTCGATCGAGCTCGAACCAGGCTAAAATTTAATTTTTGTGCTTTTTGTTCAAGTTCGGCTCGGCTTGAAAAAACTCGAGCTGGGCTCGGCCGATTTGAATCATATAAATTTAAAATTTTAAAATTAATAAATTCAAAATAAAATTCAAAATATAATGTCATAGCATCACAGAAAAACCTTTTTATTTATAATAAATTAAAAATAACAAATCAAAATCGTTATTTAACTTAAAGTCTTTAACTAATGAGTATAGAAATGAGTATTTCAACTCTTTCGAAAAAATATATTTTTAATATTATTTCTCATATAAAAATTATACTTTATATATACTATAAAAGTTAATAAGTCAAGCTCAATTAATAAATGAGCCGAGCTTTTAACAAGTCTGAGCTACCTCACAAGCTAAACGAGTCAAACAAGCCGAATACATGTTGTTTAAGTTCGGCTCATTTCCGAGGTCGGGCTTAATATTGAGCTCAAACTCGACTCAATTAACTTTACGAGCTCAAGCCGAACGGGCTAAAAGTGAGCCGAACGCGAGTCGAATACGAGCGGCTCGAGTTTATTTATCCTACCACCACAAGCAAGACGACAACCATAAGCAAAGAAAATTGCAGACCTTGCCACCATTCGCCACAGCTGCAAATCAGAGTTGCAAATCAGGCCACCAACAAAAGCCCAAAGGCAAAGAGATTCAGACATCGACGAAAAACCTCACCGTCATCCCGGAGCAGCCAACAAAGAAAAGCGAGAGCCCTCTTTGTGACTGAAGGTTCACAGCTGAGCCAAAGTCGCCGCCTTGCACCTCCTCTTTTGCGAGAGAGAGAGAGAGAGAGAGAGAGAGAGAGAGAGAGAGAGAGAGAGAGAGAGAGAGAGAGAGAGAGAGAGAGAGAGAGAGAGAGAGAGAGAGAGAGAGAGTCTTTTTTTTCGGCTTAATTTCTTACCCCGCTTCAAAAAAAAATTAATTACGAATCTAACAACAAAATTATCATATTTGATTATATTACACGTTTACATAGTGTCAAACTAAATTACCATATTTCCAACAATTTGTTCAAAAACTAATAAAATATTGTAAGTGAAGTAATTAATTTCTTCTAATAAACCTACAATTACCTAAATGATAATTCTTTTTATATGTAAATGGGTATCACATACCTATGTGTACCTAAGAAAATTCTCTTGTGCTCCTAGCTAGCCAAATGAAACGACCACTAAATCATAAATTTGTTTTCCAAATGGAACAATATTGCTATAGATCATACGTAAGTTCGTGGATATATATAATCATGGTATTACCTTATCAATGACACCACAACTCTGCTAAGGTCATCTCCAACTTAAAAGGCTAAAAAACTTCTATGACTAAAATGTTAGCCCTGAAAAATTGTACTATTCATCGATGTATCGTTAAACGTCACTAACCCATAAGGCTTAAAATTTAGCCATAAATTATATTTTAAAATTGAGGTTGTTATTATATGTTTCAGTATTTTGATTTTGTATTAGATTCTTATTTCTAGTAAATAAGTTTTTTTCATAATTAAGAAATTAGTTCCAACATTTTAATTATATATTTTAATTAAAATTATAATTGACTCTCACTCCTTTCATTCAACTATATTTGACGTGATAGTATATATTTAAAAAATAATAATAAGAAATGAAGTGATGACTTCGCAAATTCGATCTACCTCTTATGTCGAATAATTTAAAGGCAAGAATGATCAATCAATTGTATTAATCATCAAAATAAAAATTAATTATACTAATAAATATAAATAAAAATTAATTATACCAATCAATAAAAAATAAAATTAATTGTATAAATCATCAAAATTAAAGTTAATAGTATTAATAAAAATTATAATTAAATTAGATGTAATTGATAAAATGTGTGGATTTATTGAATAAACAAATGATATTTGTTGTCCACTCAAATGGCTAAAATGTTTTAGTATTTAATATTGTCTTTTAGCCCTGTTAATTTAACCATTTAGCCTTAAGTAGATGAGTTGGAGATGATTATGGCTAAAATTTAACCATTTAGCCCTTAACCATAATGGGTCGGAGATGACCTAAGCACTCAGATAAGAAAAACTTCAACTAGACCATAATCAGTTTTTTTAAGAGAAAAAATAAAGTTATAACGAGGTGCCTGACATAGTATCGGACAAAAAGCCATATTAGCTGAAGGAGGAATTCAATTACTCCAAAGCATAATCTATTACACGGTACTAACAAGTGACTTTCAAAAAAATCCTTACATTATTGAAGATACGAGTACAACATGTGGATCTTATCCACACTCGCGAGCTACGTAAGAACTGAACCTTGAAAGACTAGCTTGAAGACTTAAGCAACCATAAGCAATCTTTAGTGGTTAACTGGTTATCAAGATTGATTTGAGGGACCAAGTTTTGTTCTCACTAATTAAAGTTGTGTGAACCTTTTTACTAGCGTGGGGAGCAACTGGGACACCATAATTCATGCTCAGCCAATTAATATCCTACACCTCGTGATAATAACATCATTTCATCAAACCAAAACCATAGTTTCCATTAATTAGATGTTTAAAAAATGTATTAGAGGTTATTTTTCATGAATTGGTGTAATTATATATGTATATAACTAGTGTACCTTTTGGTTTGAAGTTGTCCAAACACATAGTTGATATTCTAAATACATTTTCTCTTCCTTTATTACATACATATATATATATAGCGTTTTTGGTTACTGATGTCCGAACTATCTGAATTCGGTCATTCCGGTCACCGGCGACGCGCAACGACGTCACCGATAAACACATCCCCACTCTCCTCCTCCCGGCACTCCTCTCTGTGCCGACCAGAGCTCCAATGTCAGCCTCCTCCTCACGGAATCTACATATTTCTAGAAAAATCAAGTTTTCTGAGAAATTTCCAGAAATCTGCAAATTCCGGGAGGAGTAGGCTGGAGCTCCGGTTGACACATGGAGGAGCTTCGGGAGAAGGGAAGTGCGGCTGTGCTGGTTAGCACCGTTGTTGCGCGTTGCCAGTGGCCGGAATGACCGAATCTGGATGGTCCGAACCTCCGGAACTGAGATTTATATATATTATCGTCTGGAACTATCGTACTCGATCTGAAAGTTTCTAAACTCATACGATAATCTCTCAGTGCATATGCGTAATGATCTAACTATGTAGTGTTTACTGTTTAGAAACTTCCACGCCATATATTTCATTACATTACAATAAAATTGGCATGCAGTTTCGAATACCATATTATGCATGCAGTAGCATTACGATCTTCACTATCAAATGCAAAATCTGGAATCGACTGAAACATAACCAGCATTGCAAGTTTGCAACACTACTATATGGGGGCGATTGCGATTTGCGAGGATAGTGGTTGTATGCCTTTGGCTCGTATATTATGTTCTGAGCTTTGTTTCAACTCTCTTACTCATCTAGTGCAAATAGAGTAATAGTGATGGTTGGTATAGAGATTGCGGTTGGGTCCTTTTTTTCACGATTTATTCAACTTTACAACCTGTGTGGAATAGACTAAACTTTGCACTGGCCAAGTGGTTTCGTGTTTATCATGGCCGGTCATATCTACGTACCATGCAGGATCAACTACAGCGTAGTTCAAATTCGGCGTCCACGCTCATGACATGTCAAGCTCGAGAAGCTCTTTTAAAGTCTTGCATGTCAAGGTCCTATCCAAGTTTTCTCCATGTTGATTTAGCGCAGGAGTCGTATGAAAGTGTTCGGATCTCAGTTTTAATTTATACTTCATGTTAATAGAGTTCCAAGACTCATATTTTTGTTTGTCAAGATAGTAAGGTTTCCTAGACGATGACATTTTCCATCACATATTTCATATTTGAAGAGTGATCTAGTGACTACCCTATACAATTCTGCTTTTTTAAGAACTCAAATTAAGTAAGAGTTAAAAAAAAACTGAAATCATGAGAAGCTAGCTAAGGTAATACCTCACTAGTACCTCTCGTATCGAATTTGCATCTCAATCAAGCGTGGACAACCTACCTAGCTATACCATAGCTAGATCCCATAGTATTAGTAGCCAGACTATGCATATCTAAAATTTGATTCCAAACGTTTTCGATGCTTCTACTATCATTGCATGAAGCCATGAATGGGGATTTTCTTTTAGCTTAGAAGATCATAAACACAAGTTTTGACTAGAATTAGCACGTTCATTATACTTGTCATCTTGTTGGTTCATACATCTAATATAATTAACTAAATGGGTGGCATTAATATAGATTAAAAATAAAGAGGATTTGATTCTAAGCTTGCTTATGAGACCAGGATTTTGATTTTGTGTGAACCCAATTGGTAGTTATGATTTTACCTATCCTCCAAGATGTGATAGCATCTTTTATGTGGGGATTATGCGCAGTGCGTGTAAACTTTGAAGAGTAAACAATTAGATCTGATTAAAAAGGTATATGCTAATCTTATTAGTTTGGTTTTAATATTAGAACCTCAAAGTTCAACTTTGAGATTATGATATTGAGGAAGCAGCCCTTTGTATTAGTCTCTAGGAAAATGAAGTGAAAGAGAATAATGTGTACGGTGTACCTACCAATCGCTGATAGCCAAATCCAGAGTGCAAGTATGGGTGGCCGCTTAGGGCGGCTCTTCAAATTCATACAAATGCAATGTACATATTCTTATAAAGTAACTAGATTTGCATGATTAATTACTCTTGTTTCCCAACATCAAAAGCTACATAACACAATTGGAAAGCAAATTTCTAGTTTGTTTTCATTAACGAAGTCCGATCACTTTCTCAAAATACTAAATGTAAAATAAAACATCCTTAAACTGAAATGTCTGGAACTCGAGAGCTCTACGTACTAATATTGCTATCTCTTCTTTTTCAAGAGTTGGATTACACACATTACTTTGACCAATCATACACGTTTAATCGACCAGCTCGTCCGATAGTTTACTTTATCATAGTAAATTCAAGTTTTCAACTAGGGAAATTTTTATAAACAATACACCAAAAATAGCCCACTATTAAGATAGCCCCTTCATGTTTGAAATCTACAATTTTAGTACATGACCTTTATAATTCTAATTAATATCTACACATACCGTCACAAACGGCGTCAATGTTTTTTATTCCAGCTCAATTTGAAGGGATAAAACAGTCTATTCAAGAATAGATTGAAGAGAACAAAGGAAAAAAAATTACAGTATGATTCCGGCAAATCGACCAAAACCCAAAAGAATACAAAGTAGATTGAGCTTTCTTCTTCTTCCCTTTAGAGTCGCCTTGGTGGTTGACATTATTGTTCTTCTTCTTGGTCGACTCTTGGAAGTCGGGGCGGTTTGTTGTGACAGGAGGAGGAGGGTTTTGCTGGTTTCAGCTTCGGTTCAGGCTATTGGTGCTGCTCTGGGTCGAGCATGGTACTCGCTGCGATAGTGGCGGTTGGGGTGAGAGTAGAGATCGGCTTGCGCTTGTTGGGATGCGGGTCGTATTCTTTCATTGCGGCGGTGAGAGCGGCGGAGGGTTTGACAGTTTTTCTTCTTCGTTGTCGTCATTCATGTATAGGGATTAGAGGTTGTTCATGGGTGAGAATTAATTTATAGATTCTCAATGGAATGTTGATTGGCACGGAATGGTTGGGAAGAAGAAGACACTTCTTCAATGGAGTCGCTTAATGGCGTGGGGGTTGAGTGCGGGCTATATATAGTTTGATATGTTGTAGCAAGTCTGGTTTATGTGGATAACTAAAGGAAAATTATAGGTAGTTAGATAGCTGATGGATTTTATATGAAAGGCTCCACCTTTACAAATTCCAAAGATGAGTAAAAATGAAGCCAGTCTCTAGAAAAATTGCCCAGCAATCTGCAACCAAATGCATCGAAGCAGAACTCCATATGCAATAGAGGAGAGTAAACTACTATATTATCCCTAGTAAAAACAGTAACTACATAGGAGTAACGGTGTTGGTAACGGGGTGTATAGGTTTTGATTAAACATTTGAAAGTCATGTACCTAAGTTAATGATTTGCAACATTAAAACATTGATATTAATAATGGGCTATACTTCATGTACTCCTGTCAAAATTTTCCCTTTCAACTAACGAAATTTCGTAAGTCCGTTCTTCGAAACAACAATGACTGGTGTTAGTTTCTTGAGTCCAGCATGCAACTATTAATCACACAAACACAAGACATCGTGGAATCGAACTATAGCCGAGCACAAGAGACGCTATTTTTACTCGTGGTTTGCCTGAAAATAATAGTTGGTCCTAAAATTATTTGATAAATACATTATTTTTCTTTATGAATCAACGCCGCAAATTTTCGTATAATTAGAAATAAATACAAAATAACATGAACATATTGACATTTACATTCTTAGTACATCAATTAATTGAAAACAATCGGCAAAGTAATGAAACGGAAGTAGAAAAACACTTTTTATGTTAGTATTTCTGAACAAGTGAGCCCTAATTAAGTTTGAAATTGATTCTAAAAGAACCTATTTCACCAAGTAGTGCTAATTTTTCGTAAGCTTCATTATGGTGTTCGTCAGTTCTTGTACTAATTCGGACCTTCAGCATTGTCTTCGTCAATGTCACTTCTTTTTTAACACTCACTGCTAAACGGCCACCGTTATTTGGTTTACCGCGCCTTTGTCACCATGTGTCCATGGTACAATGATGAGCGTTTACTTCCGTCAACGCCAGGAGGAGAACGCCGTTTTGTCCCCTAACTGCCGTATATGCTGATGTGGGCAGGTTCTGAGCCGTGTGATTATCTTTGTACAGTGTCATTTTCTCTTTGCACGCGTTCCGTTTTTGGACACCTAATTATTACAGCAGATACGGGCGTGGTAAAAGGAAAGATTCACCCATCACTTGACTGCATTGTCTGAATCTGACAATAATTGATTAATTGTCTTAGAAAAAATTATTCTAGCGCCACAACATACGGTAGATTCATCACTGCAATCGTACGTGTTAGGTCATATTATATTATCACGTCAATAATTACAATAATTATAAAATATCATTTTTAAATGAAAAGATAATTTAATTCTTATTAATTCAACGGTTATAGGTTATTATAAAATTTTTGTAATTCTTATTTATATTATTTATTATTTTCAAAATTCTTTTCAAAATGTAATAAAAAAATTCGATATTTACAAAGTATACTTGAAATATATAAATATATATATTTTATATGTATATAGATGTGTGTGCGTGATATATATATATATATGTGTGTGTGTGTGTGTGGGGGGGGAGCCTATATGGTAATTGTATTAACTATTAATCATAAATGTAAATAAATTAAATATTAGAAAGTCATGAATCATAAATATGATATTAATTAAGATATGTATACTCTAGGAAAAATAACATTTGTTACCTTACATATCCCCTTAAATCAATTATACCCTAATAAAAGAATATTTCTTTAAAAAAAATCAAAATAATCTTACCAAAAGTGTTCATCTAAATAAATGTTGTAAGGTAACTAAATCGTTTGAAATTTAAAAATAAATAAATAAGGTATCCAACTTATATATCTCTATGAAAATATTTCATTAAGAAAAACGAAAATATTTTCTAATTTAATAATCATAATGAATAAATTAAATGTCGTATATATCGCATGTCATAATTATATTTTAGAAGCATTATTCTGATGAAAAAAAATGATAAAAAGAAAAAAATAATTTTATAATAATTTAGAAATGTTGGATTAACAATGATATGATTATGTTTTTATTTAAAAATGACATTTTGTGATTATTGTAATTACTGACATAACAATGCGACGTGACATGCCACGTAAGATTGCGTCGTCATATTATGGCGCTCTAACATTTCTCTTGTCCTAAATTTTAATTGTAAAAATTAGAAAGTCAAGTCATGAAATTGAAACTGGTTAGTGTATGTCATGATATATGATATTTTACCGTGCAAATGCACATCGTTGCTCTAAATTTATGTCTGATAGATAACGATTCATAATATATAGTCTACGATATTAGGTATTTGACATAATAGTTTTGAAGCCTTACTGAATTCAAACATACATTTCAAGAGCTAGAGATAAATTTTGTCGCTAATACCATATTGTCAAGCTCGCAAGCTGGAAATGAGTTTCTTCCCTTCATTTAGCTCATGCTTTGATCTCCACGGTGTAAGTTGCAGGGTAAATTTCTTCTTGTAAACTTTTTGTTTTTTCATGAAAAAAAGAAGAAGGGCATTTAGGCTTTGAAGCTTAAAAATCTAAAGTAACTCCTCCATAAGCACACATTACAAATAATCTACAATGACAAAAATGAGGGAAGAAAGGAATGCAATGATAATTGATAATTGAAATTTGTGAGTAGAAACCAAAAGACAGGAGTGCAATATTTGTCCAATCCCTTTCCCTTTCCCTTTCCCTGTTGTGTATTCTGCAGTGTACAATCCCATTCCGTGCAAACAGAGTGTCTTTTTCTAACCTGCGCCGTGGGGGTGGGCTCCCTTTACTGGGACTTGTTTCTTTGAGCAATTTGGGAACAGTTTCTAAAAGGTTGCCGGAGAATACGCAGTGTTTTGTCGGTGGTATCCCCTCTTTTCTCCATTATAAAACTCCAAACCCTTTTTTTTATACTTGTATCATGTATGTATTCTTTGTCATTTTTATATGAAATTTATACCTTAAATCAGTTTAATGTGCTTTAAAACTGATTATGCTAGCTTGCCATTCTCAGTGGATTAAGGTCATATAAAACCCAGTGTAGTCGTTTTCTTGGTATTTGATATTTGCCATAGATCAAGATGAACATGTATTATGGACTAATTGGCAGTATATGTGACTATTTAATTAGCTTGTTTCAAGTATGGATAATAAGAGTGTAGTTGTTATCAAAGACTTATAAGGCTTTCCCATAAACGATAATATGACGTCAACGTAGAGTGACTCATAAGTTTCTTGTGTTTCAGTTTGAAAGAATAAGAAAATTGATTGAAGTGATCGACTAAGATTTGTATATTGATTGATCAGGAGATTTCTAATTGCTGAAGATTATAGCTTTAGATACAACTTTGTATAATTCGGGAAGTATTTAGGAAAATTAGTAAGGTAATTTGGTATTAGAGGTCAATTAAAGGCTTAAAGATAGCTTTTTAATTGTTAAACCATGTAGACATGCTTTCATCATTGCCGCAAACCTGCAATAAAGAAAAAGCTCATGAGTTTCTGATAAAATGCAAAGAAAAGCAGAGAAAATAATGCAGCTATAGAAAGGCTACAGAAGCTTCCTCTCTGCATCAAAACATAACCAAGCCCTTTAGAACTTAACCAGACTCTGCCTAGTTCTCTCTCTCTCTCTCTCTCTCTCTTGAAGTTCTTTCAACTCATTCAGTTTCTAGTCAATCTACTGTCATCTCTTGAGCTCCAAACCTTGATGTCTGTACCACTGGAACATGACTACATAGGCTTAGCAGAGACTTCTCCAATGGAAAGAAGCTCTGATAGGCTTTCCTCTTCCTCTGCTCACTCAAGCACAGAGGATGCCAAGACCTCTGCTTTCAACCTGAAGGAGACTGAGCTGAGGCTTGGCTTGCCTGGCTCTCAGTCTCCTGAGAGAAAACAAGGACTTGGTCTTTCCATTTTTGGCAAGGATTTGGAGGACAATAAGCAAAATGGCTACCCTCCAAACCCTTCAAGGACTAACCCTGTGTCTGGGGCTAAGAGGGGTTTCTCTGATGCCATTGATGAATCTTCCGAGAAATGGGTTTTTCGTATGAGTAACGGATCTGAGGCTGATAAAGGAGCAGCCTTGTTCTCTCCTAAAGGTGAGGGTAATGCTAAGACACAACAGCTATGTGTGTCTGGACAAACCAAGAAAGAAGTTGCTGCTTCTGTTGTTCCTCAGTCAAAGCCAGTCCAAGAGAAGCAGAAGCCTCAGGTCTCTGAGCATGTTACTCCTCCAGCTGCCAAGTAAGCTCACTTCTTTTCTCCGAGTAACTTCTCAAATTTCTTTTCTTCTGGGCTAATTTTGTACCGCACATGCCGTTTTGGTCACAAGAAAAGTTTGCTTTTAAAGAGAAGTAAGGAAGATAATAATTGATCCATAAAGAAGAACAAAATTTGAAGTTTCATTTTTTGGTATAAATTTTTTATTTTTTGGGCCAAAATGTTTCGGCTATACTTGCAGAATTCTAATTTGTAGATCAGCTGATCTGTTAAGTTGTTTTTATTATCTCTCAGGTTTTTCTCTCTCAATTTTTGTACTTCATATTCATTTTGTGGTTCTTTAGTAATTTTTCCTTCTGGTTTCTGCAATAGCCTTCATATAGGAGTAATTTTCTCTCTAGATGCGGTTTGATTGACTTGACTTGTATAACTGTTCATTAATCAATGTTTAGAAATTTCATCACAGAAGTGGTACTTTGGTGAAAGGGTGAATTACTGACACTAAATCATATGTAACAGAGCACAGGTGGTAGGATGGCCCCCAATTCGATCATTTCGAAAGAACACCATGGCCTCTAATTTGGCAAAAAACAGTGATGATGCCGACGGCAAACAAGGGTCCGGGTGTCTTTATGTGAAGGTTAGCATGGATGGTGCTCCATATCTAAGGAAGGTTGACCTTAAAATGTACAATAACTACATGGAACTCTCTATGGCTTTGGAGAAGATGTTTAGCTGCTTCACAATTGGTACTGTTCTCTTTCTCTCTTTCACTCTCAGGTGCAAGGCACACATGCACTTGCTGACTGAGTTATAGGGTTTTGATCCGGAAAATAAATTAAGGCTGGTATTTAGTAAAAGCTGTTATAAAGCAGTTTCATTACAGGGATTTACTGGTAACAAGGTTTATCAGTTGACTCGATAGTCTCTATAACCAGAACAAGATCAGCTGCCTTAAAAAGAATATTATGGTTTTTTTAAAGATGCATATGGTAAACCAGATGAACTACGTACTTATATCTGTAAGTGAATGGCTGTGATTCAGGGCAGTGCAGTTCTAATGGATTTCCAGAAAAGGATGGCCTGAGTGAGAGTCGGTTGATGGATCTTCTCCACGGTTCTGAATACGTTCTTACTTTTGAGGACAAGGATGATGATTGGATGCTTGTCGGTGATGTTCCTTGGGGGTAAGTTCAGATGTTCTTTTTACACCCTTTGAAACTGAACTCCATGAAGAATGTAAAGTTTAAAATTGAAAATACTAGCAGATGGAATAGATACACCGTGATCTATGATTGTAGTTTTATTTTCAACTGATGTTGGATTGACTTATTGATGCATTTAAAGCAGTGTTCTGTGTTCTCATCTTGCAGATCAGGTCTTGTTATTATTATTTGTGTTTTTTTGAAAGGGATCAGTTTTGATACGCATAAATATTGATAACCTAGCTTTTCCTTGAAGTATCTTGCATTTTCTAAGTTGTTTTGATCTGAGTTTCCTTACAGTTCGTGAGTTGTGCGATCATTTTATGTAATCAGTGTTTTGTATGTACAGGATGTTCACTGAGACATGTAGGAAATTAAGGATCATGAAAGGTTCAGAAGCAATTGGACTTGGTATGTTTCACTATTAAAATTACTGACTCAATCCTTTTGATTTACTGAATAGTGTATGATTTGATATCTACCTTTCCCAAAGTCTAATTATCTGTTTCTATTCTTGGCTGCAGCTCCAAGGGCTATGGGGCAAGAACCGCAACTAGTACACACCGTAGCATCTCATTTGGAAAAGGCAATGCTGACACCATTGAATCGACTTTAAGTTGGGTGCTTGTTGCATATTCCTCCATTTTCTACCAATATCCTCGTTTTTGCGTATCTGAAGGACCGGCTATTGTCCTACTAGTTAGAAAAAAAAAACATCACTGGAATTGTCCAGGTTATGTGTTGTTTTGGTGTTATCTCTCGTGTCTCCATATATTCCAACTACTGTGTAAAAGGTATGCTGCTTGCAAATCCTTGTTTTATTTTCGTAAGAACAAATGCTTATCGGTTTCGGTGGTACGCTGTAAGGATGAAACTGAGCTTTTTATTAGCAACCTCAAAATTCATGTTCATCATAAACAATTATGGACCAAATTATGTAAACTCAGCATATCATGAAACGCAACTCCAAATAGAACAGCTTTAAACTAAATCCAAAGCTTCCAAACATTGTAAAAATTAATTAAATTTATAAGCATTACAACAGACCTGGTAACTCAAACGGTTTGGATAAGATCGTGGACAGCTTAAGGATAAGTGAAATCGATTCAGCTATGACATGATACTAGTACAGAACAGTTGTCACTACAGGAAGGCAAACCAAGGAAATGAAGAAGCAAGAACGCTATGAGAGAATGAGAGCAAAATTCATATTATGAACAAACTATGGAAACCTAAACAAGCATCTTCATTTTCTAACTCTAAAGTTACTGTTTAGATATCTGAATGTGAACCATCTGAGTGTATCCGTTAAATACAGAAGTATCAAATCTGGTTAAACCAAGTCGTTGGAATAAGCCATACCGACCATCTTCAACAATGGGAGGTGGTGCACGAGCAGGATCATACCTAGTCTGATGTGTGAGCGATGGTCCTGCCACTGGTGGCAGCTCCCAGTAAACATCAAGAATTGATTCCACAAACCGGCTGTTCTGAAAATGTTCTGCATATGGTATTAACTTATGGCTGTGGTTAAAGTTATCCCTCATGTACCCTCTAACACCCCACCATGCATCATCTGGTCCACAAAGTTCTTCAATATTAACCGCTTTCTCCCAGAAATGCTTCCTTTTTGACCTAATCCGAGCTTCATCACTGTCTTTAAAGCAACTGTGACCACCTCCTAAAGTACACAAATGGAAAATATAGTTTGAATCAAATCCAGCAACACTTTTAATGTCAATTTTGTGGAACTTGTAGCTTTCAGAGTTAACTTTTGAACCATCAATCACAGGCAAGCAATGAGTTTTTTTTTTCCTTATGGAAACAAGGGTATCTTGATCTTTGACCCGACTAGTCCCTAGGCTTCCTGCCTGACCCCATAACATTTGGGAAACCGGAAACACTAGCTTATTTTTTTATTTTTCACTAGGTTGGTACCATGGGAGAGGGTCGAACCCCAGACCACTTGGGAGCAAACCAAGTGACTGACCGCTATACCAACAACCCTTTCATTGTTAGAATGAGTTACAGATAGATGCTTACTTGCTTACACACGATCTTTCGGTGACCCCTAAAGTTTTGATAAAAATTGTTTCTAGAATTCAACAAACTATTATCATTCAAAATTTGACAACTTAAGTTAGGCTTCAGGAGAAAAGTATGAAAACAAAGGCATGGTTGCGTGTTGTAAAACATAAAGCATACGAAATAAAAATAGAAATGATAAGAAAAGTATCATGAGGTAATATGCACCTCTAATGTAGGATTGATCACATATCTGCCTTAAGGAATAATGATCGCCAGTTCCAGTATCATAATTGTCCTCAAAAACCATATGGCGAAATCCAGCCTTCAGAGCCTGCTTTATTCTGCTCATCAAAACATCGAATATGAAAACTATCAGCAACCAATAATGGTTATCATGAAATTGTACTGAGATATGATATTGCAGGTACCTTTTCAATTCATTCTGATGGTCATCAAAAAAGATAAGAACACGGCTGAGATCAGTAATCCCATGTTTCTTCATCACTTTTTCCCAATCAACACTCCCAAAATCAACGAAGTCTTTTCCAGCAAAGTATGTACAGTTTTCATCAACATATGCAGGCCCCTTCTTCAGATACTTCTCAGGATGCCGTGGTGAGAGGGACACAATTGGCTTGTCCGGCATTGCTTGTCGCAAAACCCAAGTGGAATGCCCCTTGAACGCACCACTCTCAATCATCAAATCTGGCTTCAGCCATTGCGCAATAAACCAGAGACCAAAGCTGTGGTCAAATCCCATCCCATACATGTTGTTTTGGATCGGTCGGGTTTCATAGATTGGTACAAACACTTCCAGCGCCTTGATCAAATCCTTTGTTGTCCAATCAACTGTTTTTCCATGTTTCGATCTGCCTTTTTGCCAAGGATGAGATTATAAGAATCAAACAAAAATACAATCTCATACCAAAAACAAGCAACTCAGACCAATCAAAGCAACCAAAAAAATCCTAACATTCACTATCACAAACTGATAAAGACTCTAACTTTAACCACACTTCTAAGCTGCAGATTATACTGGGGAGCTATATACAATCAAGATAGCAATTTTTATAATGACTTTGGTATATACATCACTATTTGAATCACAGATTTCTAGTATCAATTTACATACCCAGTGCCAGTAGTTCATAAGCAAATCGTCAGCAACAATATTTAACAGTGCATTGAGTTATCTGAACTAAACAAAGGAACCCAAAAAAATCCTAACACTCCCTTTACTATGAACTCATAAAGATCCTGACTTTAACCATCAAAATGCTTAAAATCAGAGCACTTTTTACAATGAAAAATTAAAATCATCATAACTTGTTATAATGAATTTGGTAATACATCGAAAATTGATTTCTAGTATAAACCATAAAGGCCAGTGTCACTAAGGTCATTAGCAAATCCTCAGCGGCTAAAGTTAATGGTGCATTAAGTCTAAACTAAACTAAAAACAACAAGTTGTTGTCATGAGATTTAAATCCACCCCTGAATGATGAATGGGCTATCAGAATTAAAATCAAAAGCTCAGATCCAAGAGTAAAGACCGCGACTTTAGGTTAATTGAGATCCGACCCGACCCGGAAATACTTACACCAGGGGACGCCGAGGGATCCGAAATCGGACTCGAGGCCGTCGAAGCCGGAGCGGGAGGCGGGGTCGTAGGGGGAGACGCAGACGAATCGGCGGGAGTTGAAGATGAGGGAGAAGATGAGGAGGACGACGAAGGCGAGGAGGAGGAGGCAGGGCCAGACGGGTCCGGTTCGGGTCAAGTAGTTGGTGATGCGGGTGGTGAAGAAGGAGAGGGGGAGGTGTTTCTTGGTCTTGGATTCGTCGTCTTCGGCGTCGGGATGGGAGGCGTAGCGGCGGGAGGAGAGGACGCGGTCGAGAATTTTGGTTGGGGCTTTTCCGGCGGGAGGAGACAGGAGACTCATTTCTTCCTGTGATATTTCGGAGCCAACGAGAGTGAGAAAGAGAGTGAGAGAGGGAGCCTCGTCCAGTGTGGGGTAAATTAAATGGGTTTGTTCACTTTGTCGATATATAAGAGGGTATAATAGGAAATTAGGAAGAGGAAAGAGAAATTTATCGGAAAATATATATTTAATTTATTTAAATCATGTTCGGTTATAATACTGGATTGTACATATTCTAATATTGTATCTGATGTAATTGAAAAGTGAGAGCATTCTAACGAGCACTACTAAGTTGATGACTTTCTAGTTTCGCCAACTTTTCGATCACAGCTCGATCGTTTAGTAAAAAAGGACTATGTATCCACAATTAAGGGTGTAAATGAGCTGAGCCGAGCCAAATATTAGTTTGTTCATGTTTGGCTCATTTTCATTCGATCGAGCTCGAGCTGGGCTAAAATTTGATTTTTGTGCTTCATGTTCAAGCTTGACTCGGCTTGAAAAAGCTCGAGCTGAGCTCGGGCCGGCTCATTTTATTAGATGAGATCGAACTCGAATTGAGCGGCCTTAAATGTATGAAATTAAAATTTTAAAATTTAGAAATTAAAAAGAAAAATTTGAAATCTATATCATAGCATCACACAAAATCCCTTATATTTGTAATAAACTAAAAATAACAAATCAAACTTGTTATTGAACTTAAAGTTTTTAACTAATTATTATAGAAAGAAGTCTTTCAGTTCTTTCCAACTAATATTATATTTTAATATTATTTCTTATATAAAAATTATACTTTATGTATACTATAAAAGTTAATGAGTGAAAGTTTATTAACGAACCGAGCTTTTAACAAGTTCGAGCTAGCTCGCGAGCTCAACGAGTCGAACGAGTTGAATACTTATTGTTCAAACTCGGCTCATTTTCAAGGTCGGGCTTAATATTGAACTCAAACTCGGCTCATTTAATTTTACAAGCTCAAGCCGAACAGACTAAAAGCGAGCCGAACACGAGCAGCTTGAGCTTACTTACAGTCCTATCCACAGTTCGACTATTTAGTTAATAAGGATCAAGTATCCACAGCTCGACCGTTTAGTTCTTAAGTCACTTATGCAATTTTTTCTAAATTAAAAATTATTAAAATATTTATAAATGTGATTTACCAATTATAAACTTAATTAGTTTATTCTGATAGATTTTATTTGTCTATTGATTTAATGTAGTTTGATACCTTAATTATCGTTAATTTGGTTAAAAATTTATATAAGTAATCTATGTATATATAGATTTAAAATCTGAATGGTTAATATGCTATAATGTGATTGAAAAGTGCGTCTTAAAAACCATTAATAAATAAGTCTCCAATTACTCTACAAATACCTCATGAGAAGACTCTTGTATACAACTTAATATGTGTTTTCAAGACCTAACATTTGAAAATATTATGATGGAAGCCTGTGGTGCTAGGAATGCAACACTACCATACAAGTTATTGTATTTTATGTCAAAATTGGGTCTAGTTCAAGGACCACATAATTTTACACAATATTTTACACAATTTTCTAGCCATCATATCCAATTAGGTTTAATGGTCTTGATTAGTTTTTCAAATGATGTGGCAAATGACATGGATTTATTTGTATTTCTCAGCCAAGAAATAACTTTAATTGAAAATATAAATAAACAAAAACAAAAAACAATGTGAAGAACATAGATGTATTATTCTTCAGAAACGAGAAGAAGTAGGTGCGCCCGGCACCTGCAAAGACAACAAGCTAGTAGCGCGGGTATAATATGAAAAATAAAGGGGTTTCAAGTGAAATTGATAAAGTGGTCAAGTGGTGTGGTGAATAAAGAACTAGGATTTCAATTTGATGGTTCAAAAATCGCAATTTTGGGGAGAATTACTCACGGTTCATCTGGGATGGTGATTCTAAACTAAATGTATGTAGATCGTGGTGCATAGTTGCAGGGTGTTATGATATCTATAATAGTGGTTCCTAAATGAGGTGAATCATAATCGAAAATACTACCTATTAGAGAAAAATAATTAGTTGACATGAAAATCAATTCCTAGATGCATATCGTTCTTTTGAGAATCTGGTTCTTGCTTCATTTTATCTTCATGAGATTTCATATTTTTATGTAATAACAATTTGAGGGCAAAGATCTGCAAAAAAAAAAAAAAGAGATCAAAGATGAGAAACCGTATACACAAGCTTTAAATAACCATATTGATCCTATGAAGGTGGTGTAATTTTATCTAAAGATCCTTTTAGTTGATTTGTTTCTATCATTTTACCCTGGGTTGAAGATGATCAATGCTAGCTCCTTTCTCAATTTTTGTTTTGATTTTTAAGAGTATTTGAATTATGTTTATTTATTTCTTAGTTGAGAAACACAAATAAATCCATGTCATTTGCCACATCATGTGGAAACTAATCAAGACCATTAAATCTAATTAGATATAATGACTAGAAAACTGTGTAAAATTATGTGGCCCTTGAACCGGACCGTCAAAATTATAAGCCTTAGTCACACTAAAAATTGATTAATAGTGTTTTATATGTCGTTATTGATACTTATTCAAGTTTTAGTCTTTCTAATATATTTTATAAGTTGCATCTAAACTATTATTTCTTAGTGTCTGGAATACGACGTCATCTTATAAGGCATATTATAAGACATTTTATTTGTCACATGCACACTAAAATTTTTTTGTCCTCATTGAAACTTGATCAAGGTTTTAATTTTTTAAAGTCTGGCATATGAAAAAAATTATGATAACGGTCCTGTAATACAACACAACTTATGGCACCATCAGATTTAATTTTTAATCAAGTCAAAACTGCTGTCTGAAGGTTTTTTGACCTAGTGTTTTTAATCAAGTTTTAGAGACATATTGTATGATGATCGATACGCGTGTGAAATTGAGGAAGATCACATGGGACTATGTTGCTCATTAGAATACTACTCCAACGTACAATGTCATTCAATTCTGTGCGGCAGTTATACCTTCACTTAGTTCACTACCAATTAAAGTAGAAAGTCATTACACCATATCGCTAGGCATTGCATCAATGCATACCAAAAAATCCATTACACCATTTTAAGTTGCATCTAAACATTTGATTGATTTCGATCATCACCATAGTCATTCACCAACAAACTCATTTCATCATATGCTCCATCACCAATCTCCTAGCTCTCATATTCTCAATAAGGAATGGCCTCACAGAACTACTCTCCCTCAACCCCATCTTTTGCGACAGAGAAAAACGAGCGCTTCACTGGCTTCACAAGAGGCATTATTTCAACCAAAGAACCCTCCTTCTCACAATTTCCTTATACCTCACCTCGCCGTAGCAACAATGACGTCTCTCCTTCTTTTTCCCGAACACGAAGCCGCCACGCTTGCCCGACCTCCTCACCGCCTACCGCTGCATATCCTCCGTCCTCAAAAAGGACGGCCAGATCTTGTCCATCGCCGCCTCCAATGGCCTAGTTACTCCGGCTCAGATACCAATGTCATTAGGGTTTGGAAGCTACCCGAGTTTATAGAATGCGGGCAGCTCAAGACCAAAGCTTGCATGGTGGTGGCACTGGAGGTGTCTCATCATAGGGTTTATGCTGCTTATGGTGACGGCAAGGTGATAATATGGCAGAGAACATGGGATGGAGGATTGAAGCATCAGAGATTGGCTACGATTCCCAAAATGGGTAGTTATGTCCGGAGCTTTTACATTGCAGGGAAAGATAAGACGGTAAGTACGTACAAGCGAGGTGTCCGACATTTGTTTGGTTTGTATCCGTGTTTATTGATACTATGCATGGTTGGTGTGTCAGTTAGGAGCTATATATCCTTCTTTGTTTGATACATGCATGCTTGTGTGCGACTAAGAATATTGATGAATGACATGTAGGGTAGAGAAGTGTTAATTACTTAATCTAATTGGTTGTGCCCTAATTACTTAATATTTGGATTGGAGTAAATCTAGCTACACAGAACAGATTATAGAATGAGCTTACAGATCTTCTGGACTTAATTATTGGAGTTGAACTTAGTTACATGAAGGAAAATGATTGTTAACCTTAAAAATTTAGGCCTCAAAGAACTTAATCTTATGTGTCATGTTTAGTCACATAGACACATCATATATTTTTCAAATTTATGCAATATCATTGTTAAGTAGAAAAACAATCAAAATCTTTTCCAAATCTAATGGGTTTTTTTTAGTATTTAAAAATGAGTTTTTATTCATATCTATCAAATTAGCACTTAGACCTCCTTGATGAGTGGACCTTTAATTTACTTTTATAATATAGTGAAATGTTATTTATACCTCCATATTTTTCCCAAAATGGCCATAGTCCAATTGAATTAATAAAATTATATCATACCTCTAAAATTATTGATTAGATCTCCTTTAATTTTGAACATTCGACAATGATATTTTTTTTATTCAATAAGTCCTTAACTTTTTTCGAGATTCAAAGCATGTTTGTTTAGATTACAGTCTAAGTAGCACGGACACGGACACGAGTGTTCGTATTGGATACGATACGATACGTTGACACGACATATCAATTTTTTTTGGACACGGACACATGGTGGAAACTTTAATTAAATATTACTTTAAATATAAATTTATACATATATTATATAGAAAATTCTATTATATGACACTTTCTAACATTCTCTTGTGTTTTAAAAACGTTTTACTTAAATTTGTGATACAGCGTTAATTAAAACGTTTATAATAAACCCTGTAAAACATCATCGTTAGTATAGAATAAGCATGGATCGTTCTTTCCGGAGAATTGAAGGGAACTCTAAACTTTTAGTGTAAACAAATAATGGGGGGTTTGAGATTGATTATTAACTATTAAAATAAAACCTAAATTACTATTTACATGATCGACTTCTCTTTAACAAACTTAAACCAAATTTACCATTACACCACATAATTACAAGTTCGAACCTATCATGCATTCTAGTTCAACCAATTACATATTTTTTAGACACCAATACAATTAGAGCCTTAGGGGATCATCTAATCATGCAAGATTTCAATTAACATTTAGATTGACTTAGGGTCTAATCTAAATTTGCATGTAATCGAATTCAATAACACTTGGAGTAGAAATCAAACAAGATTACATTTAAGCACCAAATCTTTGTTGGAGACATGTTTCATGTGTGGCGTCACCTACCATGGTTTCACATGAAAATTTCCAGAATTTTTACCACTTTTAATCAACACAAACCGAACCGACTTAGGGCATGATTTGATTTCTGTCAATATGGTTGATGAATCTAACACTCAAACACAATTTTAGGGACTGCATCCAAGCACTAAATTCATATGCACATATCTGAAAATTATCTAAAAATATGAGAAAGATGATTAGAACACAACAATAAAAATATAAAACTTCAATAATTATAAGAACATAAATTCGGTATAGTTATAAAAAATATCAAATATAATCTGAAAATTATAAAACAAATACAAAACAAATATTTCCACATAAACAACAACTTACAATCTTCATAGACAAAGAATTGTAGATTAACACAAATAGACGAAGCCATGGAGATGAGTTGCGAGAATCACACGTTGTAAGAACCTTAGAGGTACGACTGCAATAAGTGAAACTCGGTGGAGATAATGAAAGTTTTGGGGTGGATGGCTTGGTTAATTTGTGAGGGAAGTTTATGGTAGTGTTTTGGTAGAGTTTTGGCTCTTGAATGCAAATGAGAAGTGATCTTATTTGAGAGATGAATCCATGTATATATAGAGGAAAGAATGAGGGTAGTTGCATCTTTCCTCATATTATAATGTCATGATTTAATCCCTTAAATCATGGCAAGTTTTATTCCCTAAAACATGTCATGCTTTAATCCCTTAAATCATGCTATATTTTATTCCCTAAAACATGTCATGCTTTAGTCCCTTAATGATCATCTTATATTTAATTGTTGCATGATTTGGCTCAATCTCTTTTTCTTTAATTATCTCTTCAATCCAATCTGAAAATAAGAAAATAAAATCATAAGTAAGAGATAATTAGATTCAAAACATAACAAGAATTCCTAGTCAAACTAGGACTCTAGACCAATTATGCGTTTTAAACTCATGTAAGCACAAAAATGCATCCAATACCGCTCAAGACTCTTACTATTACTCAATGACTTAATAGTACAACAATAAAGGCTAAGCAAAGTACAAATTGAGGTAAAAAACATGTTAAGAACGTCGCACAAAGTGCTTCATTTCAATTTGTGTTACGCGACTGAATTATAACCAACTGATCTAACAATGTCAAATCTCCCTCGTCGAATCAAATTTTAAAATACCAGAGTTTGGGCTATTGGGGTAAGGCTTGAGAAATTCCAACCCTTCTACTAGAAACCCATTTTTTTTCGTTCACCAAAAAAAAAACTAAGCCCACTTCTCCTCTTTCATTTTCTTCTCCACCGACAACTCAGTACCCACTTCTTTCTTCTTCTTCTCCACCGAGCATCGCACCACACCTTCTCATTCACCTTGCAGCGCCGTCGTCGATCCGGCGAGACTCGAGCATACATCACTGTCATCGGAATCGTCTCCTCATTCTCTTCAAAACTATGGTCTCAAAACATCCATCAAAGTTCGAACTCCACAACCTGGGATTAGAGGCTGATGGAAAAGCTTGAATCTCTGGCAAATTATTCATCTTCGGCGAGCTCCTTGGTCTCTGTTTGGTAAACCCAGTCCTCCTCCATAGCTATTTACTTGATTCAAATCGGATCCTAATCTTCCCCATCCTTCCTTCTTTGTTTTGATTTTGGGCATGAAACCTTAGGGCCGGCGAGCCAAATGAAGACTCCGAGGTGAGTTTGGAATGCAGTAGATGACTTAGAGACGCTTCGGTGTGGTAGCAGCAGCTTGAATTCAAGAAACCGAACTCAATTCGCGTGTCCCTTTAAGGACACGATTGCGTCCAAATACCAATTCGAGTGTCCAAGCCGTGTTCAGATATCAGTTCGCGTGTCCGAGTGTATTACTGTGTGTCTGTATTCGTGTCTGACACGGACACACAATACGTGACTCTGGTGCCGTGTCCATGATACATAGATTACAGTACAACATCATATATATATATATTTATATTTAAGTTTTTAATCCCATCATTAATCATGAAAAATGCGGTGGAACCGAAAAATAAACTTACCGTAATTAGAAGCTAAATCACAAACATATATTTCAACCGAGTGTGCGAGCATCATGCATATTTCAGAAAATACATCAGTCACTGCCCATAAATTATATAACCTTTCAAAATGACATTAAATTTTACTTAATTATCGTTTGTGAATGATTCTGGATATATAATTCTTGGACTCATTTTATTTTATTTCTTTTAATTTATATTTGTACTCTTAATGTTTTTTTTTGTCATTCCATATACATTGACTTTTCAATGTTAATATGAAAAAAGAAGGAGGTTGATGTGTCAATTTAGGAGGTATGAATATAAGCTCCCTATCTAAAAACCAGTGTTATAAAAAACAGTTGTCTAGACCGTCTAGGCGCTTAGGTGGCAGGTCATCGTTGCGTTTTTAGGCTATTCGGTTGTCTATGGCGGTCAGGTGATTAAGCGGCCGCCTAGGCGGTCATAGACGGGCTTAAGTGGTCCTGGGTGGCCTACCTAGGCGGTCATAGGCTGTTTGACTTTTATTTTTAATTTTTAATCTCATTATTTTATTTGGAGGTTAGGCCATTTGTGATTGTAAAAAATATTTACCTTTTGTTCTAATTTCTAATATTATGGTATGCACTTTAGATGAGTTGAGACTATTTTGATTTTTGAACATTAATATTGAGCACTTTTTTAATCATCATATATTTTAATCATATAAATAGTATTAAATACATGTATAAAAAATATAATAATTCAAAACCTTCTAGACGCCGTCTAAGCGCTAGGTGGTGACTGTCCGCCCGGTTACCGCTTAACGTTTTTTTAAACCTTACTAAAAAGCATATTTTATTATATACATTTGAGTTCTATTTTTTCCTCAATATATTTTTCTCAAATATTTGTTCTTCAACCTTTTTTTTCCCTTCGATTACAAAAAAAAAACCCCAATAAACTCCCGAAAAGAAAAAAAACATGGTTAAATTTTTTTAATGCATATTTTTTTGAATATGTGAATACATATATATAAGGGTCCTATATATAAATCATCTACAAAATATATAATTTGAATATATATTTTGCACTAAATATGTTGTGTAATTCTAACAAAATTAATATTGAAATCATATTTTATTTATGAAAAGTTTTATTTCTTTGCACAGTTGCACTAATTAGTAAATTAAAAAAAGTCAAAAGATCTAAATATGGAAAGAAAATATATTTAAAGATATTAATTGAATTCATGACATCCTTGAAGCTAAAGATGTAAGAAATTATCATTAAGTGATCAAATTTAATTAAGGGAAAAACTAAGTCAAATATAAAGAATAAATTATAACCATTAGATATTTTCAAAATAAATAATAACCATTAGATTTGAAAGAAATTGATGGTATTTTTACTTAACAATAATGTCGCATAGTTTTGGAAATAATATGATGTGTTTATGTGACTAGACTTTACACATAGAATTAAGGCATTTAAAGCCTAAATTTAGAAGGCCCTATATGCTCATATATGAATCAGATTTTGAACCATAGGCTCTATTCAATGGTGATGTAGTTTATCATGAGTGTGGCTGAAACACACTCGATCAATATGAACCTTATACTTCTCGATCTATATCTGTATATCATAATCTGCAACACATGTAGTGTTAGCATTGCCTACAGTAATATTAGTTAATTATTTAAGTGATTAGAAACGTAAAAATGTGGCGCGAATAGTTTTATTGTTGTGTGAGTGTGTACTGTGTTGAAAGAAAATAAATGCTCGTTTGCTATCAATATTTTTGTTGGCTATCAAAATAGGGTTGATTACACTAGTATATATGGAATGTATAAATAACCAATTTATTGAATATACAGATCTTGTTGGTTCTCTGTCTATTACCATTACTACACAAGACAAAATGAAGTTGTGAATAACATTTCTTATAGGCAATAGATAGCCCTTGTTCAAGTGTAATTGTTGGAAGCTAGCTAAAACCAGTAACTGAAATCTCTTTTGGTAGATTTCAGTTGTTGAAACAGTCACTAATAGTGAACTGTTATATCAATGTAACAGATGAAGCATATCGGTGCCATAACATCGCTAGCTATCAATGTAGCAGAGCACGTTCTCTATACAGATTCCATCGACAAAACAATGAAAGTATGGAGAATCTCAGACCTCAAATGCATTGAAACGATCCAAGCTCATGCGGAGCCAATTAACGCTATCATTGCTGCCGACGACGGTATCATCTACACAGCCTCGGACGATGCAACGGTCCGAGTCTGGCGACGCAACTTTTGTCGCGGCGACCAGCTTCCACATTCACTCACCGTGACTCTACCGGCCAAGTACTCCCCCGTCAAGACCCTAGCCCTAACAGCTGATGGTGCAGTCTTGTACGGAACTGCACTGACGGGTATATACATTTTTGGCTTAGGGGTTGGTTCTCGGGGCAGGTGCAATACGGCGGTGCACTCCAGGGTCACACCCATGCAGTGATGTGCTTGGCCAGTGGTGCGTGGCTCGGCTGATTTGACGAGTAGGATTTGGTCCAAGGACTCTGATGGTCTGCATACTTGTCTAGCAGTCCTCGTGGGTCACAGAGGGCCGATCAGGTGTGCAGCAGCATTTGTGGGAAGGCTAGGAGAAGAGACTGAGGATGGTTGCACAATCTGCACTGGGAGTCTTGATGGTGTTCTCAAAGTGTGGCGTGTGACATCCAAAAGTAGTAGTGGTAATAGTGGGTGTTTAACACAAGGTGAGTGAGTATTTTGAGCTGTAGCTAAGGGTAATGCAACTTTATTTTGGAGACTGCGTACGAACGTAATGGTAGTACGTAGCTCACTTGTACTTATAGCTAATTAGTTGTGTTTAACTATGCTAATCGATGAGGTGTAGCTGACTTGTATTTGTAGTAGCTAACTGGTTGTGGCTTCAACAATGCTAATCGATGAGGTTATGCCTCACTTAAGCAGAAATTAGTTCGTGTCGAGAAATACGAATCTGAATGAATGAAAGTTATGAAACACTGCTGCATCGGTCTTGTATATGGATAACAGTCTTATAAACCAAAACATAAAAAGAATTTCCAAAGAAAAAAACAATGACATTGAGTACTGCTGATGCTCTTAGGTAATGAGTTTCCGGCCACATATATGCAGCAAATTGGTATGAGCTGTTGACCATTTAATGTTACACATTGCAATAGATGAAAGAATATAGTGTTGAAGCTCAGGGAGACAGGGACCATGTATGAAAGAAGCTTCAGGGACATGGCCGGTGATGAAACCATGAAGGGTACGGTAGTGTGTAAACTTCAAAAAAATTGCTTCTTTACATCGACTGCAGATGTATGCGCGGTGATAAATAAGAGTGCTGCATTTCCAATCCGTCGTTCGAGTTTCGCTCACTGTGAGAATGCTCGTCGACCCTCAAAAGCCTGTAGATGACGTAACAAAAGATGCGTAGGCAGAAGAGAAAGCCGATGATGGCCAACGCCGACAGAACATAGGCTTTGACGGAATGCGATGGCTTGCAACCAAAAATAACTCCAAGACACACCATGATTAATTACTAAGCGAGCATAAGAGTGTTTCTTGCTTCTTGCAAAAACACAATTGCTGTTTCTGTATGGGCGGTATGGAAAGGGAGGAGCCGAGGAGGTTAAGTAGAGAGTGTGTGTATTCTTGCCTTCAAGTGAGACTATTTGATCCCTTGTGGGTTAAGTTTGGAATATATCTGAATGGTACGTAAGGAGGATCATATGGAGAAAGACAAACTAAAGGAGGTAGCTGCTCCCTTTTCAGTTAATTCCTCAGCCTTTGTTGCTTTTACAAATCATGGTATAAATAATCACCACATAATCAACATATAACAGTATCAAGTCTTTAAGGTTTATTAAAATACAGTTTTAAGCACCCAAAAAGCACAAGTGTTGTGATTTTTGAAGAACTAGAGCAAGAAGACCTGAAAACACAAAAAAAAAAGAATTCCGTTGCCGGGACTTGAACCCGGGTCTTTCGGGTGAGAGCCGAATATCCTGACCAACTAGACTACAACGGAATGGTGATGTGTAGAAGCAAATAAATTATAACAGGAAAATTCAAACTGAGAGCAAGGCATGTGCAAAAGCCACGTGTGATGAGAGTTGAGTCGTCCACTACCTCCTCTCCTGCGTCTTCTACTCTCTCTCTTCTCACTCTAAATGATAGCTTCCAGTTGCAGGCCCCTTTTCAATTTCAGGTACGCGCCAATCACCTTTCTTTCGTTTTGCTTCCAATCTCCGACTAAACAAACTGAACCCTTATTTGCAGAATGTGTCGTGTTCTGAAATTTACATGCACCTATGCTGCTCTAAACCCTCCCAATCACTTGGCTGCCTTGGTCAGTTTTATTTTCCAATTTCTTTCTTATTTCAAATACCCAAATCGACTGTGATCCTTTTCCGGGTGTTCCTTCAATTCTGACTCAAAAGTCGTGTGACAGGAACAACCTCGTTACCGTGGGTTGAGCTCTAGTGTTGACATGTATAGTACAAAAGTAACAAAACACAAGCCAAGAACCGGTGTCAGTTCGGTTTGGAGACCAGTGAGTAAACTCAGTACCCAAGTTGAAGTCAGTTCCAATCAAGGTTTGTGACACTGTACCTATTTACTTGTTCACTTATTGATCATGGTCAAGCAACGTAGAGTATACCTTAATGACTTTGCATATTCCTGCTGCTGTTTTTAGTTTGAAAAATTGTTACATGTGGATTTGCAGAATGCTCAGTAGGGGAGGTTACGGATAAGTTGGAAGAAGAAGTGAGCTTTTGCTCATCTATCAAGATGTCGAGTGCTCAAGATGACATAGAGGTGGCTTCAGCTGTTACTGAAGCAACTAAGCTCACTGCTTGTTCAAGTGCTTCGCAAGATAATAAATTTTTGGGAGGAGAATCGGTGGTGTTAAGCGAAAAGCATTCAATTTCTGTTGAGGTATGGATTCATTGACAAATATTTACTTTGCCAAGCTAAATTTGTCGTATAGTTTCTGCTCAGTTTTATTCCCCATTCTGTTCCTTTGAACATTTTACCATTTCACTTTGGAGTTGTCATGGTGAGGCTCATTCTGTTCAATTTGTTGTCACTTTTTACTTTGATATGCAGGTTGGAGCTTCTTTGCACCGCTTTATCAGAGGAAAAGGGTACAGAATTCAGCTTGTAAATATTTTTTGAAATTACATTGTATGATTATATATCATATGATGTAATACATCAGTATTATGACTATTATCTTATGTTTTTTGAAATTACATTGTATGATTATATATCATATGATGTAATACATCAGTATTATCTTATGTTTTTGATGTCAGAGGGTCTACTCAGAGAATGATTGAAGATGAGATGGGAGTGAAGATTAAAATCCCTTGGTCAAAGAAAGAGGATTCCATAAGTGAGTATGAAAGTTAGTTCAAGTCCTGCTGTGTCCAACTCTTTCATTATTGTGAGAGGGTATTTTATATTTGAATATCATATCTGAAAGATATAAACTTGAGGATAATTGTTATTGTACTTGGTTTTTGGTCGCAGTTATTGAAGGCCTCTCAACTGAAAGCGTAAGTAGAGCTTCGGAGAAAATACAAGCTATAATTGATGAGGTCAGTTACATATAGATATGGTTATGGAGATGATTTTGATTGGTTCCATATCAACTTATAATTCTACAGGTCGTTATATTCCTTTCGAGCTTATTCGCATAGATTAGTGTCTAGTAACCAACTTCTGAAAGCTGTAATTAGATTTGGTCAGAGAATAAATACTCTCTTTTGGAAGCCGAACTCATCAGTCCTCTAAAATTTGAGGTCGATCTTAAATAGTTTGAGAGACAGTCAATAAGATACTTTTGTCAGATCAGGAGTTGTTGATATCAGTGTAAACTGTAAAGTTTGATTACCAGTACTTATTTGGGTCTAATGTCATTGAAAGTAGAGCAACCTGAAACTTAATTGCTCTTATATCTCTCCAGTTACCATAATTTGTATCCTTTGAGCACTTCATAACTATACTAATCAGTCATCACCGACCCTTACATTGTCGTGCATCAGTGTTTGCTTATTCTTTGAACGTCATGTTTTCTTCTTCTTCTGTTAATAACGCAGGCAGTTAAAAGCCCAAGTCTTGATTACTCTCACTTCATTTCACTTCCACTAGCGATACATACTGATTTAGTTGACAAGCTGGTCAACTTTCAGAACTCCATCCTAGGAAGTACTGATTCTTCCGGGGCTGAGAATCTGAACAGTGGTTTGAATGAAGATGAAGATAAAAAATTAGAGAAAAGATCTGATGTTGCAGTTGATCTTAAAGCTGATGTAAAAGTGAACATGACCAACATACCATTTGTCAGTTATGCACCGAATTCATCAAAGTCTTCTGCTCTATCTGGTATGGAAGTATTCCTTATAGATGAAAAAATACTCAGTATGCAGAAGATTTTTCACTATCAGTTTTCCTTCCATGAGCTAGTTAATGGGTCACTGATGTCAGTTGCTTTCCATATTTTCTCTATAAAGTGTTGTCTCATGATTGCTGGATAAATTATCATGAAGATATATGCAATGTTGTTGCTGAGAATTATTAGTACCTCATTAGTCAATTTGTTTAATTATTTTCGGTCTGTGTGTTCTTAGTGTTAGTTAGTCAGCATCTAATTGAAATTTGTGGACATGGCAGACTTGGGCATTGAGAGATCAATCTTTATTAAACCGGAAACATTCAACCTAACTGTGCTCATGTTGAAGTTGTGGAACAAGGACAGAATTCATGCAGCTACTGAGGTTTTGCAGGTAAGCGTAACTGAGTGTCTGAATCAGATAAAATAGGCTACAATGGGGGTTATTTATTGATGTATACTATTTCATGTTTCATCCAGAGCATCTCTTCAGAAGTGATGTCTATCAATAAGACTCAAGGGACTGGTATGACTTTCTTCAGGATATTTTCTTACTAGGATCTCTTCTGCATTGACATCATGATTTTGCTGAGCCTCCAGCTACTTTCTCTGTTATTTCTATTTGAGAGCGGAGTTGTTATAAGTTGACTAAATCGTTTTCATATTCTTGCAGAATTGTATGAGAGGTTCTTTTGCCAAAGCTGGTGTTTTATATGCGCCCGTTGAAGAAATTGGCAGTGAGGGTCGACTTATGCGTGCCTGTTGTATCCTAGTTTCTAGTCTTCACTATATGTCAGCTCATTTTTCGCTGTACCTGATAAGAGCAAACAAAAAATAGCAGTTTCTCTTTTTAATTTTTTGACATCATTTAATTATCTCCTTTTGTTTTCCTGAGCTTTTATCAGAAGTCATTATTGATGCATTTTTCAAAGCAGGACTTGTTCTAGAGAAAGATGCTAGTCAGAACTTAAAGGTGGTGTAAATGACCTTTAGCTATCTTCTGTGTTTGCATTTTGCACTATAGATCTTGAAATTTCACTTCTGTGCAAAGATACTATCTTAGAAAGTCATTTAACATTCTTTACATTTTGAATTGCAGCTCCATGCAACCGTGATAAATGCAAGGCATAGGAAAAGGTATTGATGCCATCTATGTGTTTTAGAGTTCCCTTACAGCTTCTCGAAGTGTGTGTGTTTGGGGGGGGGGGGGGGGGGGGTGGTCTTCCCTTTTCATTGCTGATATCACAATGGTAACTTGCAGGAGGAATCAGAAGAGTAAATTTAGTACTTTTGATGCTCGTGGCATTTATAAGCAGTAAGGATCTGAGGAATGGGGAGAATATCTTATCCGTGAAGCTCACCTTTCACAAAGGTTTGTGTTCGATGACAAGGGATATTATCATTGTTGTGCTTCTATACCTTTTCCAGAAATATGCAAATAAGACTTGCTTTCTCTATGCTATCGATGCATTCGATTTTCTACCTGAGTAGGAAACGATATGTAAGATGGGAAAGAAGTTATGGCAATAAACTCAGATTTACTATGCTGTTACAATGATGATTTTGAAAATCTAGCTTAATCAAAGTTCAGTGCTCTTTTTTATCACTTGTTTACATAATTTCGACTTTATCAAAGGCATCTGCCAAGATATGCTCAAATGCTACCATTTAATTTTTCTTTTGCACTGCATAGATGTCATTTGATACCCGAGGACATTTGTGTTTGTTCCACCTATTAGCTCTAATGCATGCACTTATATGTTCACCAGCTATATATATGATTCTCGTAGCTCTAAACTAAAACTTCAAAGGGCACCAACCTTTAATTGATGCCCATAGCAAAAAAAATTTACAAACAAAATTGTTTGATGTTAAACTGAAATGAAATTTTACCCTAAATTCTGAACTAAGAGAGGAATTGTAACGAGGAGGGTTTTGCTTCCCCTGAGGTTGTATGGATAAGGTAATGTGGAACTACGAGAGATAGACTATCCCAGTTCTCAAATCTGGAAATGGAATCAGCTCCCTGTAAATTTTGGGATACTGATCTGGAAGGCTTCTTGTATTTCTGAGTTGGTAACTGTAGTTCGCCTGTCAAGTTGGTGTAGAACCATCATAAAAGTTAAGCAGGGTCAAAGCTTACAAGTTCCATCTTCTGTCTTCTGCTCTACTGGAAAAAGTTGCCCTGAAGCTTTTTCTCCACCCATGAAGGTGACAGCACTGGACTTGTCTCACACTCCAAAATCTCTCTTTGTGGGTCTTTTGCTGATTCATCCAAGTTTTGTTTCTCAGTTGGAAAAACCTTAACCCTCCACACCTTAAATGTCTGGTCTAAGCTTGCACTATAAACCAACAAACCCTTGACCCTTACCAAATTCTCTGTTTCTAAAGACACTGCTAAGCATCGAACTGGCCCGTTATGTTCCTCAATGACAGAGATACAAGAATGGAAGCAATTTCCTTCCTCTCTCCTCCAAACCCTAATGGTGGCATCCTCAGAGCCACTGAAGATTAGTTCTCCCAAGGCTACCAAGCAAAGAACAGCAAAATGATGACCTTGCAGAAACCCACCATGATTATATCTTCCAGACATCTTCTCTTTTCCCCAGAAATTTATGAGCCCATCTGAGGAACCAGAATAGAGGAGGGTGGTGCTATTTGACAAGCTCAATGCCAAGGCATTCACTGGTGAAAGTTGAAACTTCAGGGTCATGGTGAGTATGTGTGAGCTTTCACCAAATACCCTTCTCCAAATTTTGACTGATCCATCTGATGAGCAAGTGAAAACACACCCATCTTCCTGGTTGATCACTATTCCATTCACATGGCCTTCATGAGCTATGAAAGAGTCGACACAGCGCTTTTCATTGATCTTCCAAGCTTTAACTGACTTGTCCCATGAGCCTGTGTACAACATCTTGTCTTCCTTGTTGTAAGCGAGGCAGGAGATGTAATCATTGTGTTGCAGGCTGCTCTTTTTCGAAAACAAATTAGTGAATCTATTTCTCTGTGGTAAAGTTGTGATCTTCCTAGGTTTAAAGTTCTCTGGTGATGATGCATCCCATACCCGAATTTTGTGGTCACCATGTGTGGTGAACAGCATTTTCCCATAGGCTAAGATGGCTCGAACCTGACCTGAAGTAGCCTTTATGGAACCTATATCGGTGCAATCTGGTTGCTTCCAAGCATGAATCCGGCAACTTTCTGAGCCAGTGAATATAAAATCTTTGGAGAGTGTGATAGAGAAAATATTACCTTCATGGCGGTGGAGGGAGGCTATGCAGTGATAAAGAAGAGGCTGGGAAGGAGAAGTGCGCACCGGGGAGAGTGTCCATGGTGTGCCAGGGCTCATAGGTCGTGGCGGAATTGCATCGATTGATGGTTCAGAAACAGCAGTGGATGGTCTTGCTGCAGAAGCTAAGTGAATGTTAGGTACTTCGGATGATGAACACTGTTGTTGGTTACTACCAAAAGAAAGTCTCCGAGGTAACTTGATGCTCTTTCTTTCTTCATCCATGAAGCTCCAGAGGTATTTCTGATCTCCATGAAACTCCATTGCAGTTGAGCTAGGTGACAGGAGGAAATGTTATGAAAAATTAAAAGGTTCTTAAAAAATTGTGCTTTACTGTGTTACATAACTTTGTTGGGGGTTGGTTATTGAATATGACACATTTATTATGCTTTCAAGGGTATTAAATGTAGCTTACCAATTAGAGCATATTAGCAATCGAGTGAGAAGATTAGAGGATGTTTCTTACCATTGTCATCTTTCTCAATGATGATGGAGGGTCTGGCTGCAGAAGTTTCTGTACCTACTCACCTGTGAAGCTTTTTGTCCTGTAGACCAAGCTGTTGTAGAGTTTGCTGAATGTCACATTTAGCATACACTGCACTCTTTTAGTTCATTTACTGCACATACCCCATCCTTTCAAAATGTTATGTTTCTCATATATTGCACGTTTTAGTCAATCAAAATTTTGGTATCGTCTCGCAACTTTGATGTTATTACTGTAAATGAGGTTAATGTTATCATACTAATAGTTAGTCAATATCAGTTGCTTTCCAAACGCGCGACTTCTAATGTGTTTGATTGCCATGAATTTGAAACATAACATCTCACTCTTTGGCAAGCTGCACACTGCTTGAGAGCCTTTGAATCTAGAATTTATAGAGACCCTAACAAAACTCTTGGCCACCTTGAATTTCAGTGGTGAGTGGAAAATTGATGACTTAGAATGTTTATCTAACAGGACTCAGATATTCAATGAGGAAATGCAATCGAGGTCTATCTAACCGAAATGATGCAGACTCGTTTGATGAGGCAATAATAACTAGATTTAAAGGCCTCTTCCTACCTCCCCTCCATTGCATCACATTTGTAAAGTTGTAAAGTTGATGATGCAGACTTGTAAAGTTGTAATGTCTCAACTACTCATTACTATGCTAATACAGCTCTAACATAAGCTGGAGAGATCATCAAAGTGGAACCTAGGTACGTAGGATGAGAAGTTTGGTGTAGAAGTAGCAGAACGTAAAGTCAATTGTGCTCATCTGTTCTAATCAAGATTGATGCTCCATCATCTCCACTGAAACCAAATATCAACATGCTGAAGGATTTGCTTCACACATCATTTGCACTTATGCAAAAATTGCAATTTCTTTGTTGTATTCTTGTTTATTAGAATTGGTTCGGGCATTCAACACTGTCATAGGTTTGCATGGGCCTCTTTTTCTTTTCCACTATGTCTGCTGCCTATCCGGTTTTTAATCGGGAGCAGTTTAAGATATGCTAAAAAACTATACAATGCGCATTTAGAAGAGTCTCTACCATACAACGAATCACCATAGTATCTACAAGCTCATACTGCAAGGTTCGGCATCATGGGACGTGCATTAGCTTTGACAAGAAAACCAGTCATTTTCAAAGAACATGTGAATTGTCAATATACAAAGAACATGCTCTGATCTTAATCCTCATACAAGCCACCTGTTAATCAATCCCTTGGAGACCAAGATGATATAGGATGTCATATCATTTTTGTAGATCCTGTACTAATGAATACTGAAGTAACTAAACCTAGCTAGCTAGAACTATTTCAGCTCAAATTTGGTTGTAACTTTACTGTTATTAGTCATCCAAATTCCAAAATCACATTGTCCATCAAGTATTTCCTCCATCATACACAACCGATCACTTCAACATGTGTAGGCTCAAGTTACTGCAGGCTCGCTATTATCGACTCTGCATCACTACAAAATGAACTCTTAAACCTCAACTTCCATTATGCAACCTGGTTTAGTCCTTTCTGCACTCATCAATTATCAATGAAAAGATTGAACTGAAGTTTGTGATTAAGAAATACGACTACATTGCACTTCTCATTCTCTTTTGGGATAGAAAACAGTGAAGCAATTGGGCCAAGTTCTATTCCAACCAATTACCAGTCACCTTAGTTTGCAAGCCATATGATGTGTTCAATCCCTTAAACAATGCCAGCTAAGAGAACCAAGCCAGCAGTACTTCAACTCAGATCGAATATGGCCCAAGTAACCTCATTTTAGTCATTCATTATTTGTTCAACTTGAGAAAACCACCGGCATGTCAATGTACACAGAATAAATGAACCAGGAATTCGACCAAAAAAATAAATAAATAAATGAACCAGGAAAATGTGATAATACAATCAAATGTTGCCATAATTTATAGTACCTGTAAATTCTGTAATCTATACCTTGAGTTCAAGAAAACAGGTAAAGACATAAAAATAAAAGGTGAAAAGAAAAGAGGGGACTGATTGACTGAATATAATTAGCAGAAACAAAAGCAGTGGGAGACTTGTTTGATTGCTTCCCCATGTACTATACAACAATGATATATTCCACCGGCTTAAATCATTACAGGACCAAAATTAATTTTTAGGAATCTGATTAATTATACAAATTTGGTGGTTATCTGCAAAGTTTGCAGTCATGATTGATCAAGATCGACATGTCACTTTCAGAAGGATAACTTTTTGGCAAAGAAAGAGCTGCAGAAATCTAGCTCATGTTTTTGCAGTCTGCACCAGTTCATTTCGGTGTTATATACTTATATTCCTTTGAATTCCTTGTTTTGAACTTTCAGATGAATAGACCCCCAAAACTTTGCTGTAACATCAAAACTTGATTGCTTACGTGCAGATTTTTTATGTGTATATGTAGTTTTATATGGAAAATGCTCCTGATTTGCAAGTCCATTTGGATAGAGCAGATTGTCACTAGCTATCAAGTTATTGACTCAAAAGCATGTGATGCTTCAATTATTGTGTATTTTTAGTAACACACATGCTGACTCTGAGGACATGCAAATTGAACAAAATCTTACGTGCACATGTAAATTGAACTCTATTTCCATTCTGAGAACTAAACTAAATTATCAATATTCAGAGCTCTTCTAATTATTCTAACTTATCCAGATGTGGCGGCAACTTAGCTGAAATTCTGCAGGGAGTGAATCGATCGGATTTAATGGATTAAAAATTAGCATATGTTACAAAATCATCTAAGCTCAAACACATGCCTCTTGCATGGAAGGCTCCAAATGAGGTTTTGATACTATGTTAAACAATCATTCGAGCAGGCTCAGAATGCTCAATTTGTTAGAAATGAAGTAACAAAATAGGTCAAACGAGCAAAATGATCATCTCTTACGCATAATACTGTGCGATCAAATTTGAATTCAATCAGTACAGCTTAGTGTCACAGATTGATAATGTGCATAGTAAATTACAATCCACTTGCTCAGTTCTAGTACTCTTTCTCATCCCATTCAATTGGAGAATCATAATGGATATCCAAAACCCCTACTGAGCTCATTACCAAAAAAAAAAAACCCTACTGAGTTATCACACAAAAACGAGTGAAAAAAAAAGTCAAAAGAGAAAACAGTAATTCCAAAATAAAATTTACACCAGAGGACTGAGGCATTGTGATTCCTCTCTCCTCATTATCATCATCCAGTTAGGCATCCGATCTTTCTTAATGCTAAACCATAGATCAGTGTGATATAGTCCAATATAGGCCACCCTAATATAAACACAAGTTGATGCGGTCCTATTCCAATATAAAAATATAGCTTATGGCTTTTCTGCAACCTATTTTTGGTTATAGTTTGACTTCAAATGACTATAAATTAACTTCAAAATTTTGTTGCAGTACGTGTACACCCTGAACTGTAAACTTATCATGGAATAGATCATATGGAAACAGAAAATATATGAACGATCTTCATGTTTTATGCATCGACTGAATAGAGAAGGTTATCACAAGTCGCAACAAGCAACTAATTTCTAACGATCATGCAGAAAATTGTAGATATGTACGTTTTGCATAATCGGGAAGCATTTCTATTAAGGAATTTGCTGTAAGTAAAGTAAAACTTCCAATAGCTAGCTTATCCAGTTGTGGTGGCAAGCTGAAACTCTACATCGGATATCAGCAAGATTTTTTTTTGTATTTAACAATCAATAAATCTCATGAGCTTGAGATTAAGCTAGGAGCACACTATGAGTTCCTTTAACTATGTTTTGATCCATATACCAAAAATACTGCTCAAATGAATGCATACTGTTAGAGAAATAAGCCAAATATACCAAATAAACAGCTTGATCTACGATTTGAATTCAAATTTGATATCAATCAGTACAAGCAAAAGCTCCGACATTGATAATGAATATTGTGAATGACCATTCACTAGCTCAGGTCTGGTACTCCTTTCATTTCCATCATCCCATATGACAAAAGAATCCACACTCAAATCATCTTCGTTTTTGCTTTCTCCATTTCTCTTTTTATCTTCTTCACAAAACCCTAGGGCTCGCTTCTGGTCCGTTGATCCATTTCGCAGGTCAAGGTCACCTCAGTACTAATCACCCGGTCAGCAGTTGAGCGTGTCAAATCTGACTGTTTGACCACTATTTGACCAGATCGGACGGCAGTTGAGCGCCAACTGCTGATCAGGTGAACGGTCTGGTACTCCTTTCATTTCCATCACCCATATGACAAAAGAATCCACTGTGACTCTGTGATAGGATTTCCAAAACAGTACCTTGAGCTACCAAAGGTTAAAAGTAAAAAGAAATGTCTTTCAATCTCCAAAAGCATATTGCATTACTAGATTACTGAAGAGTACGTCATCGAGAATCCTTATTATCGTCCATCATTAGCCTCCAAACCTCTCATTATCGTTAAACCCTAATTATTTAATATGCTCCAACGTACACCTCACTACTAAAACAAACTTGATTGTTAATCCTAATCCGTTCATTTTTTAATCCCACGATATTGTCCTGCCCAATTTGGAGGCACGGTCGGCGGTTTGTTTGTGGACCAAAGCTCCCCCATCTTTGTCGTGCCCTCCGTCACTTGCTCTCCATCATTATTTTGATCACAAAGTTCACACTCACCATATGACCTACCAAGCACCACCATTTTCTGTTCTAATTCTCTCTCTGTGAATCAAAACAGATCAGGCTTCTCTTCACATGGAAGAATCATTGATGAGCTTCCGGACATTTCTATTAAAGCATGTTATTGCCAGCTAGACTACAGAAAGATATAACCTGATTGGCATGTCTTCTCTATCTGCATTGATATACTTTGGTACCTATACACATCGATCCTACATATATTCCTTATCTTCTAACCAAAATATATACACATAATTCGAATAGTCATTTGGTGGTGTCTAACAAACTAATTAAATCCGACATGGCATCACCAACGGCAATAAATGACTTGTCAACTTCTCTTCTAACAATTAAGTCATTCTACAATGGATAATATTTTCACTTCGCCATGTCAAATTTGACTCTACTGTCAAATCTTTCTTTATTGCGTTGTTTACTCGCTCTCCCTTTTTCTCATGATCTCATCTTCTCCTCAATCTTCCTTACCCAGAATTGGGCAAAACACAAAACCCATAAGTAGAAAACAAAGGCTGACCAAGTTATCATATTGCCACTATAGCTCTTCCGTTTTCCTCTTATTCTGGGTTATGGATGTTGTACGTACAGTCACAACAACTTGGCCACAGATCAGTGGTGGTCTAAACCTAGAGATAAAACTAGAGATCACCCAAGGACGATCTAGGCTAAAACGGAGTTCATAGAGCAGTCTCGATCGATATCCTTTTGGTTTGGGTCTTGGAATTTTTCAGTCCTTCCGGAGAACCACGTGGCAATGTCCAATAGTCATTCATTTTAATCACTATTTGACACTTGAGATTAAAAAAAATCGTATTTAAGCTATTTTATCAAAAACTATTTTAAATTTCTTTCTAAAACCCTATACCCTACACTTTAATACCTTAAACTCTAAAACCATATACCCTAAACCCTACACTATAAACCCTAAACTCTAAATTCTAAACCCGAAATCCTAGTTTAAAATTATCAATATCCATGAACGTCATTTCATAAATAATAAAATTATGTAAAATTATAATTTTAGTGTAATAAATTCACGTGTCAAAATAAAACAAATAAGGATAACCACTTGACATTGCCACGTGGTTATCTGGGAGGATTGCAATTTTTTTCTAAAAAGAGTTGCTAAGGAGATCTCGGATACGAGATAAATAAAAGGAAAAGAGATGAAGAACAGTGGAAGTCAATAATAAATGATGTTGCCAAAATAAAATGAAAAAAACAAACAAAATACAATAAAATATATTGGATAGATAAATTTTGACATAAGAATGTGACTGTTTGGTTAGAGGTAAATACTGTTAAATTTCAAAATTGCCAACTCAAATGTTAAATTTGTATTTAACAAATTTTTTTTGACATTCTTATCGGAGATGCTCTAAAAACACAATTAAACTCTAGATATGATTATCCTTCAAGATGTGGTAAATTTCTACTGTACATTAATGTATCGATACATCAAGTAGATTGAGTTCAACGTAAAAAACTAGAAATAGACCGGCTCCATGCATTTGCAAAGACTAATTTAACTCTCAGATTAGTTGATGTACAGATGTCTTATGTTAATCTAAATCTTTACTAAATTACGTCTATTTGATGATCAATATTTTAAAATACTGTAGAAAAGTCTTCAAAAATGTGGATTTTTTTTGGGTGAGTTATCATAAAGAGGTTAAGACAAATGCAATAATAGAAAATAAAACCAAGTTGGGTTATTGATCTTCATCCTTCACTTCTCACAACTAGGATTATTGAAGGCCTCACTTATTTGACTTGAAATTTGTGCTCACTGTTAGTGTCTCAGTGATATTGTAATACAAGGAGACGTTGCTGATCGATCAGCTCATTTACTAATAACCAATATATTATGTTGTTATTTCTATACTTGCTTGCTACTACTATTTATATGTGACCTAGATAGAGTCATATGTGTCTGAACCTTTCTACATCCTTATCTCTTCTTCTCATATCTCTCTAGAGATTTCCTACAGTCATTCTCTGAGATGGCAGGAATAGCATTTGGAAGGTTTGATGATTCCTTCAGTTTGGGGTCTCTTAAGGCCTACCTTGCTGAGTTCATTTCAACTCTGCTCTTCGTTTTTGCAGGAGTTGGTTCGGCCATAGCTTACGGTTAGTTCCACACTAAATTTAGTTCCACACAACATGTTAATGTGGATAAATTTAGAAAATGTAGTCATGATCATAAGTAACCTTTCTTATTGTAAAATCTTCAAATTCTGACGTTTTACCATTTTTACAGACAAGTTGACATCCAGTGCTGCTCTTGATCCTGCTGGACTTGTAGCCATTGCCATCTGCCATGGCTTTGCTCTCTTTGTTGCAGTTTCAGTTGGTGCCAACATCTCTGGAGGCCATGTTAACCCAGCAGTCACATTCGGATTGGCTCTTGGTGGCCAAATCACTATCCTCACTGGAATCTTCTACTGGATTGCTCAGCTTGCTGGTGCCATTGTAGCATGCTTCATCCTCAAGTTCGTCACCGGAGGCTTGGTAAGATACTCTTCAACTCTAAGCGGATCAAAAAGTAGATGTCTTTTCCTTCACTTAAAATTTGTTGAGGTTTTGAGCTTCAAATAAGATCATGTATACCCTCTTTTTTCTCTCTAGTTGTGTTGATCATATGCATACTATAGTCTATATCCAAAGTTATTGTTGATTTAAAGGTGGAGTCTTTTGGATATAGTATTTGGAGCTAGAGTGATATGTAACTTTTGATTTAAGGATTAGTAATTTGAGATCCATTTATCATAACTAACTTTGTATTAGTGAAACTTGTTACTGAACTGACTACTGAAATTTTCCTTTTACAGACAATTCCTATCCACACTGTGGCTGCTGGAGTTGGAGCCATTGAAGGAGTTGTGTTTGAGATCATCATCACTTTTGCTTTGGTCTACACTGTCTTTGCAACAGCAGCTGATCCCAAGAAGGGAGACTTAGGCACCATTGCACCCATTGCCATTGGTTTCATTGTTGGAGCTAACATCTTGGCTGCAGGACCCTTCTCCGGCGGGTCAATGAACCCGGCTCGATCATTTGGACCCGCCGTTGCCAGCGGAGACTTCACCAACAACTGGATCTACTGGGTTGGACCCCTCATTGGTGGTGGTCTTGCTGGACTTATCTATGGCAATGTGTTCATTCACTCTGAGCACCAACCCTTGGCCAGTGAATATTGAGTGCCTAGGCTATTTGGCTTTGGAATAAAAGGAGGAAGAGCTAAATTTTTTCCCTTTTTTTTTTTTTTCCTTTTGTTTTCCGATCTTCATTAGTTTATTTTCTCTGCTTTGAACCTTCGTTTCCTTGATTGGTAAGTGCTGTTGTACAGCCCAGTTCTAGGTCACTTTTCTATTTGAAATGAAAATGAATGTAGTTGCTGGTGAAATGCAATCAATATGTGATCAACCTTCTATGGCCGTATGCATATAATTAGGCACAACTGTGTTTGATGACATGACCTTTCATCTTGAAGGGATCAATGCTAATTAAGTTCTTATTCACTCTTGCTTATCGTTAAAACCAACAATGTGGCTCACAAGTTAGCTCGTTTTATTTCAGAAAATTTTTAAGGAAAAGGTAATATAAATTGAAATTTAATATTCTACTCATCTTAAAATTACAATTGGTAGGGGATATTGAGAAAACTGTCTTATGAGGACTCTGAGGGGTTCACTAGTACATCCTCATACTTCCATTCATGTGCTTTCCATTCAGGTAGTTGTTGAACAACAACCTGCAATAATGAAATTAGGAAGATAAAGTTAAAACCCAACTAATACACTGTGATGAAGAAAATAGGAAATAGGGGTCTACTTTGTTTAAAACCATAAAAAATATTGAATGAGGAAGTCACAAACCAGGCCCCTGGAGTCAGGTTTCCCTACTGTGGTTTGGCAAGCAAGTCTCCAATTCTTTGGTTTCTGCAATAAGCTCATCAATTTAGAATCATACATGGATGCAATTTAGACATTTAAACGAACATCATTCCATATATCCACTCTTCATACAACTCAAACTCATATCACGTGCTAGAGGTTCTGTTTAATCAGAGGAAGCGCTAGCTCTTCTTGTTCTTTTTTTCTTTTTTTCTTTTTCCTTTGCATGCACCAACAAAACTAGCCTTCCTCTCAAAACATATGATGTGATCAAGTGCCATTATTGATGTGTTCAAATGTTTACATTCACTTACTCCTGGTATTTGTAATGCACCTTATGATGAAATGATCAGAAACAATGTTCACTTAGTTTGGAATAGATCATACTTTTTGAAGGTGTTTCTTTTCTTTGTCTGTCCGAGGTGTTAAGAGCTCCTTTCCTTTAATCACCTAGCAGCAACAAATAGATAATTTATCAGCTTAGTCAGTTCAAATATAATTCATTCGTTTCACTACTTCCATTAAAACAAATTGGAAACCCTGATAGGCACTACAAAGCATGCATGAGTTGCCATAGTTAACTAATCACCTCTACCATACATGTTCCACAGGTTCCTCCTCCAGCGCAATTCAGCAGAGGTCTAGCCTGAAATTGTACACATACTTCAGAATGGTCTATAAAATTCAGTACTTCCTACTACATTATGATATTCCTGAAGGGCTAAGGAATTGCAGCTTACATATGGTCCATACAATTCAATATTTCCATCCAACATTATCTCTCTAAGCCTCTGCCCTCCACAGGCTTGACGAAGATGCACATCCGGAGTTTGATCAGGTAGCAACACAGACTACAAAAGGCAGACAGAATGTATCATAATTCATAACATGTAAGAGATAATTTCACTCGTGATGTATATGAATCCGATATGGTACGACATTACTTACGTTAACAAATGCAAAATCAACCAGAGGGGGTTGTTGCTCTGGTTCAATGGCTTGTGCAGAATCACTGCTCTTTGGGGCTGTGCTGACTGCTCTAATTTTTCCTCTGGGGAAACTGAGAGACTTGGTGGTAATGTTGTTATGAGTAATCAAGTTAGAAGGGATGGGTGAGCAAAATGATGAACCACAAGAGCTCAACTGGAGACTACTCATTTTCATTCTGGGAAGCTAAAATAAAAATTGCAGGTAGGATATAGTTGTGTTGCTACTAAGGAATTGGATTTTGTAGCAACTGATGTGTGGTGGCTCTTAGGAATTACCACCTTATCTGAAATATATCAGCTGTAAACAAGAAAACGCTAGAAGGAGGGTTCGAACCTCCGACCTTGTGGTTAACAGCCACACGCTCTAACCAGCTGAGCTATTCCAGCTTCTTGCCATGAAGGAAGAACATAATAATGAAATTTGTTCTAGATATATTGACAGGGGTACAGTATAAGTACGAATCCTTGAATTACAAGGAACCTAACTTAACTGTGAATCCTCAGATTACAAGAAAACCCAATATAAGTATAATCTTAGATTACAATTTACAAGGAAAACTATGTACATAACCATGATCTTTAGATTACAGAATTGAATGTTCTTGTAATATAAAATCTGATACTTAAAAACCCTAGATCGACGAAGTCTGGTTGTCTAAGTCTTTGATCTTCGCGTTAAAATGAGAAGCTCTAATACTAAAAAGAGATCCCAGTTTTCTTCGTCACTACCAGTCTCTGATTTTTATCATCCGTCTCGAAGATCAAAAGTCATGAATACTAGTATCAATGATCTCCCTGAAGATGCGTTGCTGGAAATCTTTTATCGACTTGCTTGCTATAAATTTGTTGCTCAAGCCAAGCGTGTCTCTAAGCGTTGGTGCAATCTCATGTCTGATTCTTCTTTTATTGGCACCTTTGTGAGTCTCAAAAGTGATAAGCATTCACCGATTTAGCATTCTCTGGTGCACTATACTGGAGTTTAGTTATTAGCAGGTAGAATGTCATCTTCAACCGAGCTCCTTGGTAGAATGTCAACCTCCACGTCCGAGCCGCTAACTCCATTGTTCGAAAGACTCATGAGCTATCATGGTTTGGAACATAGGCAGTTACAATGACTTAATTTTGTGCACCTCAAGCATAGATGTTCATAAAGACTACTTCATATGCAATCCATTCACAGTCCAATGGGTTCGGCTTCCTCCACCTCCTGGAGTCTACACGTACACACCAGTGGGAATCATATGTGATCTTCCCTACTAGCTATAACATGTCAACTACATGCGATCAGGGAGGAAATATTTTTCATCTTAATGCTGAGTTGCTGATTATATGTGCAGGGTGGTCAGATTAATTTGTCCTGACGCTCCGATGGGCACACTGGTGAATGAATTTGAAGTGCAGATCTTCTCTTCTGAGACCGGTGATTGAATAGAGACAATTGTATCGTCCCTATCACCCTTTTATTTTGAGAACATTCATCATTCCATAAGCTATGTTAACAAGAGAATGCTATATTGGAGTGTCGAAACAGATGGTGGGGACACGGATTTTCTCATTGGATTTGATCCATTCACAATCACCGTTGCTGCTGTTTCTTGTTTGTCTGGTCCTAGCAGCAGCCGCAGTACTAATTAATGGTGGTGATATTATTGAACACATTAACTGTTGTTTAATATCATTACAGAATGATGAAGAGACTCGATTTCAACCTTTACGAGCACTGTACAAGGGGTGTATGCGGATATATATACGATTATGACCGGACAACATATGCTCTATATTAGAAAACCATGAGCTGCGTCTGGATCGTATGAGGCTTTATACACTGAATGAAGAAATGATTCCAAGTTATTATAATACAGTGATCAATATTTTAGGTTTCGATCCAGATGATGATGATATTTTGTATGCGTGTAGAAGCATCAATAAAAAGAGAGACATTCTTAAGTTCAATGTTCGTACAAAGACATGGTCGATAGTTACTGATAAGCCTGAAAGGACTACCTTTATGGTGGCTTCTACCCGGTTGTTGTTCCAGTTGTGCCGACACTAGTTCATATACTAGCACAACACTCACCTTCTCAGTCACCCAGGTTCAAGGCCAGGGGCACTCAAGCTTGCTCTAACATATGCAAGATGACTTGGTCTCCATATATAGCTTAATTCTCGAGGGAAACTTGTCAAGATCACCTTGGACGAGGTTCCATTTTCCCCCATTCGAATGCTATGACCTTTTTAATTTTTTTTTCTATCATAATGTGAGAGTTGGGTAGAAGCCGAACCATTTGTACCATTATTAATGTTTGAATTATTGTAATGCAGTTTATCTGTTTTCATATGACAATAGAGTTTCGCATCATACAGTATGTGGCATTGGTGTTTGACTAAACTAATGTTAGTTTCCTCTTGTTTACCCTAACCAAAGAATTCTTGAAATGATGCTTGACATAAGTTGACATGAGATGTTAATTCCTATTGACAAGTCTTTAACCATAAACAGCAGTAGCAACTGAAGAAAAATATTTGGGATGGGGACTTTCCCTCCATGCAATTAAGAATTTCTCGAAATGGTGATCAAAGGAAGTCTATTAACCATTCCTGAAATTAGATACATCATCTCCGGAAAATTACGCAAAAGTTAATGAATCTTATACGTTCAATTATTTTTGACTTATTTGTTTTGTTACTCATTTTGTAGCAGACATGCTAGCAATCTTCAATTTTCATAACTGAAAGAAACGGATTTCTAGTTATGCTTTCCCGTGTATCCCAAACGTCTTTATAGATTGGCTAGCAATTTCTCTTTATGACATCTAAAAAGGGGTAAAAATGACGTTCCTTTTCATACAAGGAAATGAAACACATTTCAATTTCATCTGATTGGGTCCAAAACTCGACCCGAAACAAAGTGCAAACACCCTGCTAAAACCCCCCTACACACAAAAGCCATTAGTATTTCCCCATAAGAAGATGCAAGTCTCAAACCTCCGACTCCTCTTCTTGACCCCTTTGCACCCTTCGCTTAAACCCTCCTTCTCTCTCCTCCCCAAATCAAAACCCTACTCCATCCTCACCGCCCTCGCCTCCTCCCACCCAAAACGACGCCGTCCCATTCCCTACAACTCCCCCAGACCCAGAAGCAAAAGCACTCTCAGACACCGAGACCAAGGAATGGAGGATAAGACCGAGTCCGTTTCCTTCAACAAGAGAAGAGCCGAGGGTCATGACAAGAACGATAGGCCCAAGAAGAATCTTCAGAGGAGATCCAGGCCTCTTAATCCTACAAACACCATAGCTTATGTTCAGGTATCCAAAGCTTCATCCTTTCTGGGTTTCTTCTATATATAACTATAATTGGGTGCATTTTTGTTTCTGGGTTGTGTTTGTTTGTATGGTTATGGATAAGCTATATGATTTTACCTCAAGTAAATTATAGTTGAATAGTGAGTGACTCCTATGTAGGTTCCAATGGTAAAAAGGAAGTATTTTTCCACTCTGACAGTCGAAAAGTTGCGATCTTTTAAGCAGTAGGGAGTTTGTGAGGAGAGTGTATTAAGTTGTTAGCTGGATAATGATACAGCTACTTAATATGAGGAAGTGGAAAATGCGGGTCTATGTGACTTAGGATTTTCGAGGGGCAGTGATTTTGGCAGTTACAATAGGCAACGTGATTGTAGAAACTGGGGTTTGCTGCTTAGGAGTAGGAATGGTATGTGTTACCCCTTTGTACCTCAAAGGTGTGTCTAAATCTATCCCATTCCCTCTCACTCCAACCTCTGTACCTGATTGAACTGCTTGATTTGAAGTTTAGTGGGGTTGGATATGGAAAGTTTGGCTTTTACACTAAAATATTGCTGCTGGACTTTAGTTTTCTATTTTCATTGTTATCTCATCCGAGTTCACTTGTTAAATAAGAATGTTACGATTTTGACTTGCTCCGAATCTGATTCTTGGGCTATGCTTCTATCCGCTGCAGTTTCTAGGGACTGGAATGGATACTCTGGATACATCTCCTTCAGTGTTGCTATTCTTTGACAAGCAAAGGTTTATTTTTAATGCTGGAGAGGTAAGCAATGTGACTATGAAAGGCCTTGTTCAATTACCATTTCAATATAGTGATTTTAATTCAATCGTGGAACCCTTTTTTAAGTAGTATGTTTCCCCTTCTTATACAACCATTGCAGGGACTGCAAAGGTTCTGCACAGAGCATAAGATTAGATTGTCAAAGGTATCAAATATCTGAAACCATTTTAACAAATTTTCTGCTGTTGGAATGAACTTACGTAGTTAGTTCCTACAATGCCTTATTAGCGTTCTTGATTTTCTTTAGATAGATCACATATTTCTCTCTCGTGTCTGCTCTGAGACTGCCGGTGGAATTCCAGGTTCATATATGATGCTTCTTTATTTCTAAATTATTGTGATAAACATGTGTCTTATTCTTATATGGTGATATATGCATTAGTTGCTTAAAAGAGATTTTCTTGCTGGCTATGAATTGCTCAATTTTTACTTTATATCACAGGTTTGCTGTTAACTTTGGCTGGCATGGGTGAATCAGGAATGTCTGTAAGTATGAGATATTGACTTTCTATGTGTAACTTTATTTACCTCATTATAATTAGTTTAAGATCGATTGAATTGTCACAAATAAGTTTGTATTCTTTTCCGATGAAATATGATGATAATTCACTGCTGTTGTTGTTGTTGCTATGAAGGTTAATGTGTGGGGCCCATCAGATCTTAAGTTCTTGGTAGATGCCATGAAGTGTTTCATTCCAAATGCTGCCATGGTTCACACTAGGAGTTTTGGCCACACACATGGGTCTGTGGGGGCTCCTATGGCTGATGAAACTGAAGTTACCGAACCCATTGTTTTAGTTGACGATGAAGTTGTCAAATTATCAGCCATTCTTCTACGACCAAGTTTGTTGGAAGGGTCTCAGCGCCTGAATGGAGTACCGATGCAGAATCCTGCTGCAAAGGTCCTTGATGATGGGACAGATCATTCTTCAGAACCCATTGGGCTAAATGGCAGAAGTGTACGTACTGGAAAGCCTGGCGACATGTCTGTAATCTATGTCTGTGAATTACCTGAAATTAAAGGGAAATTTTTCCCTGAGAAAGCTGAGGCTTTAGGTGTTAGACCAGGGCCCAAGTATCATGAATTGCAACTTGGAAACTCGGTGAAGTCGGATAAGCAGAACCTCATGGTAGGTTCTGGTAATTGAAGTAGAGATTGATATATTTATTCTGCTTATTGTGTTTTAAAAGAATTTCAGTGTTATTTCTATAGGTTCATCCAAGTGATGTAATGGGACCCTCTGTTCCTGGTCCTATTGTACTCCTTGTCGACTGCCCGACAGAATCTCATTTGCAGGAATTGTTATCTGTACAATGTCTCAGTAGCTATTATGCAGATTTCTCTGGTCCCCCTGATAATGCTAAGGTTGTCACTTGTGTCATTCATTTGAGTCCTTCATCCCTCACAAGCAATTCAAACTACCAGAGATGGATGAAAAGATTTGGTTCAGCCCAACATATCATGGCTGGACATGAAAGGTGACCTGTTTTGTTTTTGCATGATATTATTTAAGGAGCTTATATGCTTACTATATTAGAAACCGATAGTGGGATTTTCTTGTTGTTTTCAGGAAGAATGTGGAGATTCCAATTTTGAAAGCGAGTGCAAGAATTGCAGCTCGACTAAATTATCTATGTCCACAGTTCTTTCCAGCTCCAGGTTTTTGGTCTCTTCAGCACCGTGATTGCTTGGCACCAGAGTCCACTACTTCAAGTGAGGTTTGTGAAATTGTCTTTTCTGGACGATATGCGACACCATTTTAGTTATGCTGGGTGCTATGTAAAATATTGGGTTAATTTTGGTTTCATTTTGCCAGGGTTCTGCTTGTGAAAGCATTTCTGCTGAAAACCTTCTCAAGGTATGAATGGTTATTTAGATGCAACTAGTCAAGTAGTTTGTGCGGATGAAATTCTACTTGTCTGCTGTCATTCATGCTTGGTGCAATTTCCTTGTATAAAGTTAAAGTTACGTAATATATTATCAACTAGAATATTCAGTTGTTTTGGAATTGAGTAGTATATATAGTTTGGCATATAATTTTTCCTCACTATTAAATTTTATATAGGAATAGTCATTGTTTGAACCTGTAATTTAGAAACTAGAGGTGGGGTACCCTCCTTGTGCATGCATTTGTACTTTAGCCCCATTACATTATTAGTAGAGTTGGGAGACATCTGTGAATGACAGTCTAGTAATAATTCAACCTTTTCTGGGATAGTGATTGTCATCCTGAGAGATCTTATAACATTGTTTTCATATTTCTAGTGCGTAGTTAGATCTGTGTTTGTTCTATCTATTAGCATAGCTGTGATTGGTTTGTGATGCCTAGTTTCTTCTGCAACATTGCAATCATTTTACTAACATATGATTATTAATAATTCCATCTTTTTGTTTGTTGTATAGTTCACTTTGCGGCCATATGCTCATCTTGGATTAGATAGATCTTTAGTTCCAAGTAAGGTAGCTTCTGTAGATGTCATCAATGACTTACTTTCAGAGAATCCGGAGGTTGTAGATGCTGCCCAATGTGTTAGCCAGTTCTGGCGTCAGTCCACAGAAACCAAGGAAAAGATAAGTTTCATGCAGGAAGATACGGTTATGGTTGAAGAGCCATGGTTTAGTGAGAATACACTTCCTAGTTGCTTGGAGAATATTAGGAGAGATGATTTAGAGATAGTTCTTCTAGGAACTGGATCGTCTCAGCCATCTAAATATCGCAATGTCAGTGCTATCCATATAAACCTCTTCTCCAATGGAGGCTTGCTTTTAGATTGTGGCGAAGGAACCCTGGGACAGCTGAAAAGAAGGTACACTATCTGAATTTTTAGCAACGCCTTTACTACTGTTGTAACTTGTAAGTCTTATCTTTTTTTCCCACAAGACATGTCTGCTAACACACATTGGCCAACAGATATGGTGTAGAGGGTGCGGATAATGCTGTTAGAGCTCTTCGATGTATATGGATTTCTCATATTCATGCTGATCACCATACGGGGCTGGCAAGAATTCTTGCTCTGCGATGTACTTTGTTGAAGGGAGTGCCTCATGAACCAGTAGTTGTAGTTGGACCAAGACAGCTTAAGAGATATTTGGAAGCGTACCAAAGACTTGAAGATTTAGATATGCAGTTCCTTGATTGTTGTGCTACTTTATCAAATAGACATCACTCCTCTCCCGGGAAAGATAGGCTACATAATTCTTCTCTATTTGCTAAAGGATCTCGTATGGAGAGCTATTGGAAGAGACCTGGTAGTCCAGTTGACGACGATGTTCTGAAGAGATTGCAGACATTGCTCAGCGAAGCTGGTCTAGAATCCTTGATTAGTGTTCCTGTCATGCACTGCCCACAAGCCTTTGGTGTTGTCTTGAAGGCTTCAGAGAGAATCAACAGTGTTGGAAAAGTGATACCAGGGTGGAAGCTTGTGTACTCTGGTGATACTAGGCCCTGCCCCGCACTCAAAGAAGCATCTCGTGGTGCAACAATTCTTATACACGAGGCGAGTTATTAACTTGTACTTATGCATTCCTTTAGTTTGTTGAATTTTGTAAAATATAACGAGAATCTGTGAAAAATGTGAGAAGGAAGACAATGTCAGTTGATGATTTCACTTATGATTGTTGCAGGCAACATTCGAGGATGGCATGGTAGACGAGGCCATATCAAAAAACCACAGCACAACCGAGGAAGCTATAGAAGTAGGAAACTCTGCTGGTGTTTATCGCATCATTCTTACCCACTTCAGCCAGAGGTACCCAAAAATCCCAGTATTTGACGAGACACACATGCATAAGACATGCATTGCGTTTGACCTGATGAGTATAAACATAGCTGATTTGCCTGTTCTGCCTAAAGTTCTTCCATACTTGAAAATGCTATTTAAAAATGAGATGACAGTGGATGAATTAGATGAGATGTTAGATGCTGGAAATGTTGCTTCTTAGTAACAATTATTCATTCTTTTTCCTCTTTAACTCCCCACAAATTTTGTAACTCGTGGTAACAAATTATTCTTGTAATCTGTGTATATCATTGAAACTTTGAGAGAGCAGTCTCAACCCGGGTTTTCTATGTATGGTTATGGAGTTTTTACATTTTTACTCGCGTGCAAGAGTTTTTACATTAAAATTCCATGCCTTTTTAGGTCCCGTTTGTAATAAAAAAGAAGTAAAATTCCATGCTTACAACTGACTAGAACGACAGTTGGAAGGAACTCGAATTGTTTAGTTGGGGAAGAGGTTGGTCTTGACTCATCACTTGTAGAGTTGTCGGCATAGAAAAGCAAACAGACATATCCAAGCAAGAAATGCTGTGGTAAATTTAGAAATTTGAGGTCACATTTGTTCTATATATAAATGGAAACCAGTGGTAGGAAATTTCGTTTCATAGGGATGATGAGATACAACCAAATGTTTCCAAAGCAAGAAATTCCCTCTATGCAGTTGTAACAAACACTGTGTGTGTCTTTGCATGATAAATGAAGAATCTTAAGAATTGAAGAAGGAAATTGAACAGGGAAAAAATCCTTTCACCTTCATTAATCCATTCTGTTATAATAAAGGTTCAATTAAATGTCACCAATTGGAGACCATGGGAAGTAATGATGGGGATGAGAGCATGAAACCGAAACCCAAAAAGGAGTTTGTGGCGCACCAAATTGAGCGCACATCAAATTCGCCAACGTAAAAAACAGACAGCTCAAGTCTCCCCCACTTCTGACTCACCGCGCCAATTTTACCCTCCCTCCCTCTTCTTCTTCTTCTTCTTCTTCTTCTCCATAACCTCTCTCTCTCTCTGCTTCTCAAAACCCTAATCCCTCGCCAAACTCGATTCCAAACCAATCCATCCCTCCAATCTCGTCCAAGTTCGATCCGATTCCAACCGATCCGGATCAGATCAATTCAATTCTTAGGGTGGCCAGCGCCATGGATTCTAGCCGGAGAGCTGTGGAGTCGTACTGGAGGTCGAGGTTGGTCGATGCAGCTACCTCCGACGAAGACAAGGTCGCCCCCGTCTACAAGCTCGAGGAGATTTGCCAGCTGCTTAGGTCATCCCACGTCAGCATCGTCAAGGAGATGTCTGAGTTCGTGCTCAAGCGCCTCGACCATAAAAGCCCCATTGTTAAGCAGAAGGTACAATCCCCCATTTCTTCGCTTTAGCTTTCGATTTTTCGTGTAGTCATCGGCATTTGTGGATCATCGAATCAAACGAATGTGATTATGTCAAAGATTGAAACTTTGATGTTACCAAAACTATAGGCTCGTTGGGTTTTGCGTTGTCTTTTGCATGTCTGTTTAGCATTGTTATGGAGGGTCCTAGAGGATTCAGGTTTTTAGTGATTGCATTGGGTTTTCCAACTCTATCAATTGCAGTGGTATGGTCAGTTTGTGTAACTAGAAACATTTACAACTTTCTTAAAAAAAAGAAAAAATTTAGAACTTAGATATGTATTTGTTTATCCACAGTTGTTGCGTTAAGACTGTTGACACTAAGAAGCTCAAAATTTATGTAGGCTTTGCGATTGATCAAGTATGCGGTGGGGAAGTCTGGTGTAGAGTTCAGGAGAGAAATGCAAAGACATTCGGTGGCTGTGCGCCAGTTATTTCATTACAAGGGACATCCGGATCCTTTGAAAGGAGATGCTCTTAATAAGGCTGTGCGGGACACTGCTCAGGAGGCGATTGCTGCTATCTTTTCAGAAGAAAGTAAGCCCGCTGCACCTGCAGATGATCTTAACAGGCGGATTCAAGGTTTTGGGAATACAAACTATGAAATGCCGACAGAGGAAAAGAAATCGTTTATAAGTGAGGTAGTAGGTATTGGCAGTGCATCTATCAAGCAGGGAATTAGTACTTTCACCCATGGTCAGTCGTTTAAAAAGAATGACAACGGAAGCTACAAGAGTCCTAATCTTCATAGGTCGTTAACGGTGGAAGGGAAGGCAGATAAATATGAACCATTTCATTATCCCAATGAGACTCCGAGTAGTTTTGGGTCTTCAAAGAATGTAGCTAGTGGACCCTGGGGTGAGGACTCCAGGTCAACCAAGCCTGAATCAACTAATGGAGAGTCTAGTTCAACTTACAGAGAGAGTAAGACCCGTGAGGAGAGGTTGTTGGAGACCATTGTAACGTCAGGTGGTGTACGCTTACAACCCACTCGAGATGCTATGCAGGTTTTCCTTGCAGAAGCAGCGAAGTTAAATGCAGTAGCATTAAGTTATGCCCTTGAATTAAAGCTCCAGTCTCCATTGTGGCAGGCAAGATTTTTACACTCACTTTATGGCTATAATTCTTCTGAATTAGTGCATGAACATATTTGCTCACATAATTTTGAGATTATGCACATACACGCACACACAAACGCGCTTGCACACATTTCCATCTCAAGAATTTTTTTAAAAGAGAAACACTAATATATGACGCTCGAGCTTTCTCATATGTCTTATGATTTTTTGCTTCCTTTTCGTTTATCAGGTGCGCATGAAAGCTATTTGTGTTCTTGAGGCAGTATTGAGGAGAAAGGATGGTGAAAACTTCTCAATAATTGAATCGTATTTCGTTGAGAACAAAGATACTGTAATGAGATGCTCAGAGTCTCCCCAAGCTTCGTTACGAGAAAAGGCTAACAAGGTATCCATTTTTTTTAATGTAGTAGCTATGGTTTTTTTTTTTTGCTTTAATCGATTTGCTGCTTATAAAGATGAGAAACAATCTTACTTCGAGTCATTTTTTGATATACCAAAAGAATAATATTTTGTAATCTGCTTGCAATTCAATCACTGTATCAACCCTTACAGTCCTTCCCGAAGCATCTCTGCTCAATCAAATAAGCAATAGTAAATGAACTGGAATTTGAAATGTAGATCGTCTTCCATAGTGGACCCACAGAATTCTCTTTGAGGGTAAAAAGAAGAAGTGCAATGTATGTATAGTTGGTCATACTGCACAAAATTGGGGTTTAGGCATGGGCAACCTGATTGAGAGGCTTGTGTATTTCTCTTCAGTTGTTGCCCTGTGTATTTCTCTTGCTTAAATATAATCTTGTTCTCCAAAAGTAACTAAAATGCACGTTGTATAATTAATCAATAGAAAACTAGCCAGAAAAGAAAATTAGGAAGTGTGCTGAGGAAGGATTGCTTATGTTTTTATGAAATTGAAATGTTTCTGCATTAATAATTATTGATGTCTCAATGATATTTGGCCATTGTGTGCTGTTCAATTATTTTATCATTTGTGTTGCAGTTTACTTTGCTGTATATATTTTTTTAAGTAGAGTCTGGTTGGGTGAGGAAGTTGAATGAATTCTTTTTTATTCGCAGGTTATAAACCTCTTAGGTGGAGAACAGACTGGAAGTATGGCAGATCATTCTGAAGAGCGTGGGAAGGCTCAGACTACTACAGTTGTTGATATGCCTGATCTAATAGACACGGGTGATTTAGATAATGACCATCGGACAGATGCTGCAGATAACCAAAATGATCAAGTTATGACAAACTTAACTGCACCACCTCAACTAATAGATGATTTATTTGGAGATCCCCAAGGGAATGTCGTAAGCACCAGTGAACTGAGGAACGATGAGGATCCCTTTGCAGATGTCTCATTCCACACTAACGAAAGTAAAGAACATGCAGATGATCTCTTCTCTGGGCTTACAATTGATGATAAACAAAATGCTCTGGAGGATGCAATGGGAGGAAAGAAAGATGGATCCGAATTATTTGATATTTTTGGTCCTAATCCGCAACTTCCACAGGAGCAAGATCATACTAATAATTTGGATAATTTGATGGTCGGTTTATCTATTGATAAAAATGCGTCTAATATGGAGCAAAGGGGAACCTCTCCTGCAGTACTGTTTGATAGTCTTTTGTCAAATTCAAGTAGTCAACCCAGCCATCAGGTCTCCACAGATGCTTGGAGTGGAATTCTCAATTCTCAAAAAGAACAGATGAGTGAAATTCCAATATTTCCTCCAGGTTCTATTCCTTACAATGTACCTCCTGGCTTTATGTTCAACCCAGCCTTCTCTTCTCAGCCTATTAATTACGGTGCCATGGGAAGTCTTTTTGCTCAGCAGCAATTCCTGGCGACAATGTCCAATCTCCAACACCTTGGGAATCTCAATGCTCAAAATTCAAATTTAAGTCAAATTGCTGGAACAAATGGAGGATATAATTCAGCACTTCCCGATATATTTCAGCCAAATCATCTGAATCAACCTCCAACTTCAATGATGAACAATGCAAAGAAAGAGGATAGCAAGGCGTTTGATTTTATCTCGGTAAGTGGAATCCCTGAAACTTGATGTGCATGGTTATATTTTCTTCATCGTGATAGTGCATGGTTATATATATGGGGGCTTGGAGTGATGTAGTATCAGTTATCAATTGTTCAAAATCATATGAAATGTATTGGGTGACAGACAGGGTAATGCACAAGGGGCAAAAGAGAAAAACTAAAAACTTGAGTCAGATATCTACAAATCTATGTTGAAAATATTTTCTTTGGCTTAAGCATGATGAGTCGCTCCCTTCTCACATCTTGTGTTATATTTTGTGTTATATTTTGTAGGACCATATCACTGCCGCTCGTGATCCTAAGAGAGTAATATAAGTTTTTCATAGTGTCTCAAAGCAGCAGGTCAGTCTCTTAGAACAAAATGGAGCAAGTTTCTGTGAAAAGGATACACGTTTGGCACATGGTGCTGAACGTATATCTTTCACATGCAAGTCCAGAGTAATAAGGCCAACTTATCTAGGAATTCGACAAAAAGAGTAGACACATTTCTGTTCATTTTGCGGACTCGAGGGTGAAGAGAGCAAGGATGTTCTGTAGTTAGCTTCGCTAGTCCCTTTTTATTTTTATAAATGTATGGCGCAGATTGCAGCCCTCTTGTACTGAATTTGTAGAGTGCATTTACCCTCTCCACCAGCTCCCAGCCCCCCTCCGTTTTCTCTATAATTTTTCTTCTTTTTTTGCTTGCCTGTCTCGTCTCCCAAAAATACTTATGGTGTATGCATTTGGATATAGAAAAGGAATAAGATAGCAGTTACTATGTTGGTTATCTCCATGTATTGTGTTTATACTTTATAGGACTGCATACACATCTCAATTCTCAAGATTTGAGAGGGGACTGGCTGCTTTTGATGCGAGTTGTTGATGTTCATTTCTCACATCAGTGTGCCTTTTGATTGTGTGTATTTTTTTCTTATTTCATTTTTCTTTCTAGTAGGATTAAGAACTTAAAAAATCCAGAAAAAATTGACTGGACGTCACACTTTATTTTTTTGTATCTTGCCGAGGATTAAATGACCTGGCTGCTGCTGAAGAACATGGATTTGGTGCACTTTGAAAATCATAATATAGCCGTCTTAATCAGATATGAGCTGCTCTTGTTCCGTCAAATTGAAGAAAGATTGATAAAGCTTCATTGAGGAACTGGATATTGGCTTTGAAAGACAAGTTGATCTTATTCCGTATAGTATTGAAGAAACAGATAGAATTTTAGTATTGCAAAGACATGCGATTTGCATGTATTAATTGACAACAGCTCGTAAAACTCTAGTAAAGATTGAGGTCGGACTTTCGAGCTTTCCGGGTTCCCAAACAGATTAGGAGACCAAGAAGCTTTTAATAGGCACTCTTCTAATACGAAGTAATTGAAAGTATTCTTATAGAAATAACCCCCCCCCCCCCCCCCCCGAAAAAAGAGTGAACAAAGATATTGAGATTTTCATGTTCTGCTATTAAACAGATTTGTGTCTCATGATTTGGATAACATCTCCAAACACATTTTTATCATTCTGAGCAAGCAATGACTTACTCTCCAAGTACTGTTGAGATATAATAGGGGGCAATTTCCTTTCTGGCAAAGAAATAATTGTGTGCCAGTTATTTCCCAAAAAAAAATGTATGCCATATTTGGTTGTTTACCACCTATGGAATTCCCATTCTTATTTGTTTCCTAATAATGGCCGCACTTTCCCACAATTGACAAGCAAAAACCCTTTAATATTTTAGCAAAACCCTTCCTCTACCCAAAGAAGAAAACCAACGACGACATAATAAAGAAAAAACCCTTCCTCGGTTCCTCCCAGAGAATTATAATCGTCTCTCCTTCTCTTCGCTTTTCTTTCCCTTTCCCTTAATATTCAAGCAAATGGAGGACACAGAACGAAGCAACTCACACAGCAGAAAGATGGGTAGGGGGAAAATTGAGATCAAGAAGATTGAGAACCTTAGCAGCAGGCAAGTCACCTTCTCGAAACGCCGCGGCGGGTTGTTCAAAAAGGCAGGCGAATTGGCAGTGCTATGTGATGCGGAGGTTGCCGTCATAATTTTTTCTCAAACTGGAAAGCTTTATGAACAATCAAGCACCAGGTGTGTTTCATTTTTTTTCCTTTCCTTTTCTTTTTTTGGTCCTTCCCTTTTTTCAGTTTTTCATCTTTCTTGAAGAACTTCGACGCTAGGAAGATATATATAATCAAACTGGCTGCTTCGATGATGTTAAACTTGTGTTCATCTCTAATAATATTCCAATTGTTCTCGCTGCATTTTATCAGTTCGTTTTATGATCATCTCCAAGCCCGGCCCTCGCAACAAAATATCATATTATGGCGGACATACTTATAATCTACAATTTTGTTTCCTGAATATTGTTTGCTTTCTGGATTCTGAAAATGAACAAAAAGAGAGATGATATTGGTGCTGGTAAAGGGCGGATTGTATAGAGTGCAAGCCCTAGACCAGGCATGCAGTTTTCTTTTTCCGGCCTGCTGGGTAAACATAAGGGTTTCAGCATTAATGTCATATATACACGCTTTAAGTTATGAGA